>NC_057810.1:178022965-178127781 GCF_018294505.1 Triticum aestivum | reverse complement strand
CGTGGAGGCTTGGGAGTGGTCAGGGCGCCGGATGGTGGTGGCGGGGCCAATCGAGGTGCGCCAAGTGGCGGCGGCGGGCTGGCGGCGCCAGATCCGAGGGAGGGAGGCGCTGATTTCGAGGAGGAAGGCGGCTGGGAGGTAGGGGAAGGCTAGGGATGCCCAAAATGGACTAGGGGTGCCCATATATAGCAAATTTGCTAGTGTTTGTGGGTTAGGAGGGGTTTTAGGAGTGTTTCGGAGCCTCCGATCGCGATCCGACGATCAGGAACGGAGGGGGGTTTAGGTGGGCTGCAGGTGGGCTGAGAAGAGGGGTTGGGCTGAGAGAAGAGGAGAGAAAGAGAGGCCCGGCAATGGTTTCGGAGACCGAAACGTCCGACGAATATACCGACTATATCGCGGTTACATATTTAACGGTTGGGCAGTCAAACGAACTCCGAATGCGATGAAACTTGGCAGGCGCTCTGTCTACACTATAATAAGACCGCACGACAAGTTGCAACCCATTCCGAGAACATTTTTATGCCACTTATAAAATAATATTTCGGAGGTGTCGCGGGCGCGTGCGAGTGTGGTCGGGCTCAGAACGGACAACGGAGAGAAACGGAGGAACCCGAATGGATGCAAGTTTTGAAAAACATGCAGATGAAATGCAGATGATGACATGAGACGAGATGCATAACAAGAACAAAATGCAAAACAACAGACAAAAACCCAACCACGGAGGAAAAAATCATATAGCATCTCCGGAAAAGGCAAGAGTTGGAGTTTATGAATATGGAAAGTTGCATCCGGGGCGTTACAGTATGTTAGCTTATGCCTCTCCCTCAAATAGAATTGCAATAGTGATTACCGCTCTAGTAAAGTAGTCAGTTGCTTAGGGAGAATTTCACAACTACTACCACCACTTTTCCACACTCGCTATATATACTTTATTTGCATCTTTATCTAAACAGCCCCTAGCTTTTATTTACGTGTTCTTTATTATCTTGCAAACCTATCCAACAACACCTACAAAGTACTTCTAGTTTCATACTTGTTCTAGGTAAAGCGAACGTCAAGCGTGCGTAGAGTTGTATCGATGGTCGATAGAACTTGAGGGAATATTTATTCTACCTTTAGCTCCTCGTTGGGTTCGACACTCTTACTTATCGAAAACTGTTGCGATCCCCTACACTTGTGGGTTATCAAGACCTTTTTCTGGCGCCGTTGCCGGGGAGTCATAGAGTGGGGTGAATATTCTCGTGTGTGCTTGTTTGCTTTATCACTAAGTAATTTTTATTTGCTGTTCTTAGTTGTTCTCTATCTTTAGTTATGGATATGGAACACGAAATACCAAAAAATTAGGTATACTTGCTACTCATGGATATGGGGTAACTCCTAAAACCCTCGATTATCATCATGTGAGAAATATTTTGTACTACTTTGATAATCCTGAGAAAACCCAACTCAACTTTATAATGGGAGACACGTTGGATCAACGTGAATACTTTAGGGATTATCACTTGACACAAAAAGGGAAACTATTATGGGATCAAATTAATATGTTGTGTTGGTATGCTCGGGATCTATGCTTGAGATATGATATTACTTGTTGCTCTAGGATGAAGGCTCCACACCTTCCCTTTTAATGCAAATTTAATGATAACGAAACCTTAGCTTCTTATGCTAATGGTATATATGATTACTATTATGTTGAACAAATAGAAGAATTTGTTGCTTTTAAGGCTGCTTATGAAATTGAATCTTTGTTTGAAAAGTATGAAGCTTTTGATGATGGTGGTGTTTATAGGCCTGAAAATCTTGCTATACTTAGATATTTCTATGAAAATTATGAATACAATTACAATATTAATGCATTTATTGAGAAAGTCTCCGTTGTCCAAGAAGAGACTAATATTTTGCAGGAAGCTATGGAAGAAGAAATTGATGAAACTGTGAGCTCATTGGATGAAAAGGATGATGAGGAGAGCGAAGAACGAAAGGAGGAAGAGCGGATTGATCACCCGTTCCCACCTTCTAATGAGAGTAACTCTTCAACTCATACATTGTTTAGTTCCCCTTCATGCTTACCGAAGGATGATTGCTATGATGATTGCTATGATCCCGTTGATTCTCTTGAAATATTCCTTTTTGATGATGCTTGCTATTCTTGTGGCCAAGATGCCAATATGAATTATGCTTATGGAGATGAACTTGCTATAGTTCCTTATGTTAAACATGAAATTGTTGCTATTGCACCCACGCATGATAGTCCTATTATCTTTTTGAATTCTCCCGACTACACTATATCGGAGAAATTTGCACTTAGTAAGGATTATATTGATGGTTGCCTTTTACCATTGCATATGATGATTTCGATTAATGTAATATGCATGTGCTTGCTGCTCCTACTTGCAATTATTATGAGAGAGGAACTACATCTCCGCCTCTTTATGTTTCCAACACGATAGAATTGCAAGAAACCGCCTATACTATGCATTGGCCTTTACTATGTGTGCATGAATTGTTCTTTTATGACATGCCAATGCATAGGAAGAGGGTTAGACTTCGTTGTTGCATGATATATGTTACTTTGTGCTCACTACTAAATTACAAATCATTGTTAATTAAAATTGGCTTTGATATACCTTGGGATCCGGGTGGATTCATTACTTGAGCACTAAATGCCTAGCTTAATGGCTTTAAAGAAAGCACTGTCAGGGAGACAACCTGGAAGTTTTAGAGAGTCATTTATTTCTGTTGAGTGCTTTCATATAGTTTAAAAACAAAAAAACTAAAGAGGGGAACCTAAAAACTTTTCAAAAAGGAAAGTGAAAGTGAGAAAGACAAGCATTGTTGAAGTGGGAGAGCTCCTTGAACTTTGTTCATGCTCACGGAAACTTTGTGAATCTTGATTACAGAAACTTTTCATCAAAAATAATTATCCCCTTGTACAATTCCATTGTATTATAAAAATAATGTGCCAAGGTTTGCCTTTAGGATGTTTACAATGCTTGTTGGTTTGTACAGTGCAGGACAGAAACTTTGGCTGTAGTGCGCGATTTTACATTTTTAACTGGAACATAAAATGGTTCTGATTCCTTTTGCAATGTATTTCTATACAACTTTTTTATTTTTCCTAATTTTGGTAGAATTTTTGGGGTACCAGAAGTATGGTGGATGTTCCGACTGCTACAGACTGTTCTATTTTTGACAGATTCTGTTTTTGATGCATAGTTTGCTTGTTTTGATGAATTTATCAATTTATATCGGTGGATTAAGCCATGAAAAAGTTATATTACAGTATAAACAATGCAAAAACAAAATATGAATTGGTTTTCAACAGTACTTAGAGTAGTGATTTGCTTTGTTATACTAATGGATCTTACCGAGTTTTCTGTTGAAGTTTTGTGTAGATGAAGTGTCTAAACGAGGTCTCGATATGAGGAAAAGGAAGAGAGGCAAGAGCTCAAGCTTGGGGATGCCTGAGGCACCCCAAGTAAATATTCAAGGAGACTCAAGCGTCTAAGCTTGGGGATGCCCCGGAAGGCATCCCCTCTTTCTTCAACAAGTATCGGTATGTTTTCGTATTCGTTTCGTTTATGCATTATGTGCAAGTCTTGGAGCGTCTTTTGCATTTAGTTTTCACTTTTATTTTATGCACCATGATGGTATGAGATAGTCCTTGGTTGATTTATATAATGCTCATTGCACTTCACTTAAATCTTTTGAGTGTGGCTTTATAGAACGCTTCATGTGCTTCACTTATATCATTTGAAGTTGGATTGCTTGTTTCTCTTTACATAGAAAACCGCCATTTGTAGAATGCTCTTTTGCTTCACTTATATTTGTTAGAGCATGGGCATATCTTTTGTAGAAAGAATTAAACTCTCTTACTTCACTTATATCTTTTTAGAGAGATGACAGGAATTGGTCATTCACATGGTTAGTCATAAAATCCTACATAAACTTGTAGATCGCTGAATATGATATGTTTGATTCCTTGCAATAGTTTTGCGATATAAAGATGGTGATATTAGAGTCATGCTAGTGGGTGGTTGTGGATTGTAGAGACACTTGTGTTGAGGTTTGCAAGTCCCGTAGCATGCACGTATGGTAACTGTCGTGTGACAAATTTGAAGCATGGGGTGTTTCTTTGATTGTCTTCCTTATGAGTGGCGGTCGGGGACGAGCGATGGTCTTTTCCTACCAATCTATCCCCATAGGGGCATGCGTAGTAGTACTTTGATTCGAGGGCTAATAAACTTTTGCAATAAGTATATGAGTTCTTTATGACTAATGTGAGTCCATGGATTATACACACTTTTACCTTTCCATCATTGCTAGCCTCTTCGGTACCGTGCATTGCCCTTTCTCACCTCGAGAGTTGGTGCAAACTTCACCGGTGCATCCAAACCCCGTGATATTATATGCTCTATCACACATAAGCCTCCTTATATCTTCCTCAAAACAGCCACCATACCTTCCTATTATGGCATTTCCATAGCCATTCCGAGATATATTGCCATGCAACTTTCCACCGTTCCGTTCATCATCATGACATACATTACTTTTGTCATATTGCCATTGCATGATCATGTAGTTGACATCGTATTTGTGGCAAAGCCACCATGCATAATTTTTCATACATGTCACTCTTGATTCATTGCACCATCCCGGTACACCGCCGGAGGCATTCATATAGAGTCATATCTTGTTCTAGTTTTGAGTTGTAATTCATATGTTGTAATCAATAAAAGTGTGATGATCATCATTATTAGAGCATTGTCTCAAAGAAAAAAAAGAAAAAAAGAAAGGCCAAAAGAATAAAAAAAGAAAGGCCAAAGAAAAAAAGAAGGAAAAAGAAGAAGAAGAAAAAGAAAAAAGAAAAAAAGAAAATAAATAGAAGGGGGCAATGTTACTATCTCTTTTCCACACTTGTGCTTCAAAGTAACACCATGTTCTTCATATAGCGAGTCTCATATATTGTGCTTCAAAGTAGCACCATGTTTTTCATATAGTGAGTCTCATATGTTGTCACTTTCATATACTAGTGGGAATTTTTCATTATAGAACTTGGCTTGTATATTCCTACAATGGGCTTCCTCAAATGTCCTAGGTCTTCGTGAGCAAGCAAGTTGGATGCACACCCACTTAGTTTTTTTTGTTGAGCTTTCATACACTTATAGCTCTTAGTGCATCCGTTGCATGGCAATCCCTACTCCTCGCATTGACATCAATTGAAGGGCATCTCCATAGTCCATTGATTAGCCGCGTCGATGTGAGACTTTCTCCTTTTTTGTCTTCTCCACATAACCTACATCATTATATTCTATTCCACCTATAGTGCTATATCTATGGCTTGCACTCATGTATTGCGTGAGGGTTGAAAAAGCTGAAGCACGTTAAAAAGTATGAACCAATTGCTCGGCTTGTCATCGGGGTTGTGCATGATGGGGGCATTTTGTGTGACGAAAATGAAGCATGGCCAGACTATATGATTTTGTAGGGATAAGCTTGCTTTGGCCTTGTTGTTTTGAAAAGACGTGATTGCTTTATTGGTACACTGAAAGTATTATCATTTTTTATGTCAAATGATAGACTATTGCTTTGAATCACTCGTGTCTTAATATTCATGCCATGATTAGATTACATGATCAAGATTATGCTAGGTAGCATTCCACATCAAAAATTATCTTTTTATCATTTACCTACTCGAGGACGAGCAGTAATTAAGCTTGGGGATGCTGATACGTCTCCGTCGTATCTATAATTTTTTATTGCCCCATGCCAATATTCTACAACTTTCATATACTTTTGGCAACTTTTCATACTATTTTTTGGGACTAACATATTGATCCAGTGCCCAGTGCCAGTTCCTGTCTGTTGCATGTTTTATGTTTCGCAAAAACCCCATATCAAACGGAGTCCAAACGGGATAAAAACGGATGGAGATTTATTTTGGAATATTTTTGATTTTTGGGAAGTAAAATCAACGCGAGACGGTGCTCGAGGGGGCCAGGAGATAGGGGGCGCGCCCTGGACTCTCCTGGGCCCCCCGTAAGGCGGTTGATGCTCTTCTTTTTCGCTATAAATCTAATTTTATGAGAAAGATCTGGGCAAAAGATTCACCCCAATCGGAGTTACGGATCTCCGGATATAAAAGAAACGGTGAAGGGGCAGAATCTGAGAACGCAGAAACAGAGAGATAGATCCAATCTCAGACGGGCTCTCGCCCCTCCCACGCCATGGGAGCCAAGGACCAGAGGGTAAACCCTTCTCCCATCTAGGGAGAAGGTCAAGGAAGAAGAAGAAGAAGGGGTCTCTCTCCCCCTTGCTTCTGGTGGCGCCGGAACACCGTCGGGGGTCATCATCATCACCGCGATCTTCACCAACACCACCGTCATCTTCACCAACATCTCCATCACCTTCCCCCATCTATATCCAGTGGTCCACTCTCCCGCAACCCGATGTACCCTCTACTTGAACATGGTGCTTTATGCTTCATATTATTTTCCAATGATGTGTTGCCATCCTATGATGTCTGAGTAGATTTTCGTTGTCCTATCGGTGATTGATGAATTGCTATGATTGGTTTGAGTTGCATGTTTTATTATTGGTGCTGTCCTATTGTGCCCTCCGTGTTGCGCAAGCGTGAGGGATTCCCGTTGGAGGGTTTGCAATATGTTTATGATTTGCTTATGGTGGGTGGCGTGAGTGACAGAAGCACAAACCCGAGTAAGTAGGTTGTTTGCGTATGGGATAAAGGGGACTTGATACTTTAATGCTATGGTTGGTTTTTTTAATGAATCTTTAGTAGTTGCGGATGCTTGCTAGAGTTCCAATCATAAGTGCATATTATCCAAGTAGAGAAAGTATGGTAGCTTATGCCTCTCCCTCAAATAGAATTGCAATAGTGATTACCGACCTAGTAAAGTAGTCAATTGCTTAGGGACAATTTCACAACTACTACCACCACTTTTCCACTTTATTTGCATCTTTATCTAAAGAGCCCCTAGCTTTTTACGTGTTCTTTATTATCTTGCTAACCTATCCAACAACACCTACAAAGTACTTCTAGTTTCATACTTGTTCTAGCTAAAGTGAACGTCAAGCATGCGTAGAGTTGTATCGGTGGTCGATAGAACTTGAGGGAATATTTATTCTACCTTTAGCTCCTCGTTGGGTTCGACACTCTTACTTATCGAAAACTGTTGCGATCCCCTACACTGGTAGGTTATCACCTCCCCCAAGCTTGTGGGAGACTCTCTTCTTTGATTTGCACAAAATTATATATTTCCCGCAAGGCAGCTTGTTTCTTATGAGCAGGGAAATATTTAGCAGAGAAGTAATAAATCATATCCTGGGGACTACACACACAACCAGGATCAAGAGAATTAAACCAAGTCTTAGCATCTCCCTTTAATGAGAACAGAAATATCTTAAGGATATAATAATAGCGAGACTTCTCATCATTTGTAAATAGGGTGGCTATGTCATTCAACTTGGTAAGATGTGCCACAACAGTTTCAGATTCAAGGCCATAAAAAGGATCAGATTCTACCAAAGTAATTATTTCAGGATCAACAGAGAATTCATAATCCCTTATCGGTAACACAGATAGGTGAAGTAGCAAAAGCAGGGTCAGGTTTCATTCTAGCATTAAGAGATTGCTGCTTCCATTTAGCTAATAACTTCTTAAGATCATATCTATCTTTGCAAGCAAAGATAGCTCTAGCAGCTTCCTCATTCATAACATAACCCTCAGGAACAACAGGTAATTCATAATCAGGGGGAGAACTTTTATCATCACTATCATCAATAATAGCATCTTCAATAATTTCATTCTCTCTAACCCTAGCAAGTTGTTCATCAAGAAATTCACCTAATGGCAAAGTAGTATCAAGCACAGAAGTAGTTTCATCATAAGTATCATGCATAGCAGAAGTGGCATCATCAATAGCATGCGACATATCAGAATTCATAGCAGTAGCAGGTTTAGGTGTCGCAAGCTTACTAATAACAGAAGGAGAATCTAGTGCAGAGCTAGATGGCAGTTCCTTACCTCCCCTCGTAGTTGAGGGCAAAATCTTAGTTCTTTCATCTTTCAAGTTCCTCATAGTGATCAACAGATATAAATCCCAAGTGACTCAAAGAATAGAGCTATTCTCCCCGGCAACGGCGCCAGAAATTAGTCTTGATAACCCACAAGTGTAGGGGATCGCAACAGCTTTCGAGGGTAGAGTATTCAACCCAAATTTATTGCTTCGACACAAGGGAAGTCAAAGAATATTCTTAAGTATTAGCAGTTGAGTTGTCAATTCAACCACACCTGGGTAACTTAGTATCTGCAGCAAAGTATTTAGTAGCAAAGTAGTATGATAGTAATGGTAACAGTGGCAAAAGTAAAGATAATAGTTTTGTAGTAGTTGTAACAGTAGCAACGGAAAAGTAAATAAGCAAATCACAATATGTGAAAAGCTCGTAGGCATTGGATCAGTGATGGATAATTATGTCGGATGCGATTCCTCATGTAATAGCTATAACATAGGGTGACACAGAACTAGCTCCAGTTCATCAATGTAATGTAGGCATGTATTCTGAATATAGTCATACGTGCTTATGGAAAAGAACTTGCATGACATCTTTTGTTCTACCCTCCTGTGGCAGCGGGGTCCTAGTGGAAACTAAGGGATATTAAGGCCTCCTTTTAATAGAGAACCGGAATAAAGCATTAGCACATAGTGAATACATGAACTCCTCAAACTACGGTCATCACCGAGAAGTATCCCGATTATTGTCACTTCGGGGTTGTCGGATCATAACACATAATAGGTGACTATAGACTTGCAAGATAGGATCAAGAACTCACATATATTCATGAAAACATAATAGGTTAAGATCTGAAATCATGGCACTCGGGCCCTAGTGACAAGCATTAAGCATAGCAAAGTCATAGCAACATCAATCTCAGAACATAGTGGATACTAGGGATCAAACCCTAACAAAACTAACTTGATTACATGGTAAATCTCATCCAACCCATCACCGTCCAGCAAGCCTAGGATGGAATTACTCACGCACGGCAGTGAGCATCATGAAATTGGTGATGGAGGATGGTTGATGATGATGACAGCAACGAATCCCCCTCTCCGGAGCCCCGAACGGACTCCAGATCAGCCCTCCTGAGAGAGATTAGGGCTTGGCGGTGGCTCCGTATCATAAAACACGATGAAACTTTCTCTCTGATCTTTTTCTCCGCGAAACGGAATATATGGAGTTGGAGTTGAGGTTGGTGGAGCAGCAGGGGGCCCACGAGACAGGGGGCGCCCCCAGGGGGAGGGCGCGCCCCCACCCACGTGGACAGGGTGTGGCCCCCTGGCCTTGATTCTTTCGCAAGTATTTTTTATATTTTCCAAAACTTATCTCCATGGATTTTCAGGTCATTTCAAGAACTTTTGTTTTCTGCACAATAAACAACACCATGGCAGTTCTGCTGAAATCAGCGTCACTCTGGGTTAGTTTCATTCAAATCATGCAAGTTAGAGTCCAAAACAAGGGCAAATGTGTTTGGAAAAGTAGATACGTTGGAGACGTACATCTAGCAGCACCTCAACATGATACAAGAATGATAAAAACAACATCAGAACATATCTAAAACCCTAGAAAACATAGAAAAACAGAACGAAACAACCGGCCACAAATAATTTGCTAGAAAAAAACCTCGAGTGAAGAGTGGCGCAACGAAGCACATGTTAGCCTTTAGTTTACTTCATCCCAACTAATCGTCCATGAATGTGTGTAAAAAGTGATCAGTATAAGATATTCAAAGGATGTCCATTCCTAAATATGAATTCACGTGCTCTAGAGTATGCCAGTGTGTTCCATGGCAATAAAAAAAGTGTGTTCCTTTCTCATCTATTAAGATACTAAGCTTCCTATAATTTAAGCCTCTTGGTGCATCGAGGCTTGTGGGGTCATTGGGGGTTAGCCTATAAGGTTGTGTGTCGTTTGGTTGATGGGTTTGTGTTCTTTTAATTAATTTTCCCTGGTTTTCCTCTATTTCTAAATTTTCTTTTTTCACATTCTAATTCTTCACTACAGGAATCAGGCACTTTGCCGTCCGCCATGGCTGACGACAAAGGCATGCCTGGCGGACGGCAAAGGCCTTTGCCGTCCGTCAGCAGACGGCAACAGGTCTGGCTGAATAGGCTATGGCAAAGGGCTGGTTGTCGTCTGCTAGCGGACGACAAAGGTGATTTGGTCTTTGCCGTCCGCCAGCCCACGGGAAAGGACATGGACAGCAAACATGGAAGCTTATGGCCATTAAGGGGTTAACGGTGTACTTTGCCATCAGCTGGCGGACGACAAAGACCATTTCATCTTTACCGTCAACCAGCGGACGACAAAGTAACCAAATAGGCCAGCCCCTCAGGTTGAACATGTAGCTGCCACGTGGCCGCTTTGCCGTCTGCTGGCTGAAGGCAAACCTCTTTGCCGTCTTCCAGCGGACGGCAAAGAGTCCTTATAGCCCCTGTTTTTTTCTTAGATTCATTCAATTTGAACACACAAGTTTGAACACACAAATTTCACAGCAGACATATCCAACTCACAAGTTTCATCATATATACAGACATAACCAACACATAGTTCCATCCATACATATTACAATAGTTTCACATTGTTCATCCAACACCTATCCATCCATATAACAAGTTCCACATTGTTCATCGATAGAAAATAAAAGCAGAAAGGGAAAGAAGCACTCCATCCATGCAAGCTTCCATGAAGTAATTGAAATCTACAAAATGGGAAACAAGAAAGTTAGAAGAAGAATACTAGAAGAAGAAGAAGAAGACTAGAAGAAGAAGTAAGAATACTTAGGTAAAATGGAGCTAACCTAGCTAATTATGCCATTTTTGAGTGAACTAAGCATATTATGCCATTTTTAATATAAAGGAGCTAAGTATAGGTATTTATTGAGCTAACCGGTAACTAAGCATATTAGAGCTAACTTAGAGCTAACTTATGTCATTTTGGAGAAGAAGAAGAAGAAGAAGAAGAAGAAGAAGAAGAAGAAGAAGAAGAAGAAGAAGACTAGAAGAAGAAGAAGGTTTTTACCCTTTTCCTTCTCATTCTTCTTCTTTTATTCTTTCTTTTTCTTCTTTTTCTTCTTCTATTCTTTATTTTTCTCCTCTTCCTTGTTTTTATTCTTCTTATTCCTTATTTGTGTCATTTTAGAGCTTACATAGGTAATTATGCCATTTTTTAGCTAACTAAGCTTATTATGTCAATTTCGATGAAAATAAGGTAAGTATAGGTCTTTTTTGTGCTCACATAAGTAATTATGCCATTTTTGAGCTAAAGTAAGTAAAATGGATCATCCTCAGCCACCACCATGTCTTGCCCATCATCAGCCAACACCTCCTCATCCCCACTCTGCTCCTCTTCTTCCCCACTCCATTCCGGATCATCCTTGCTGCTGCTTTTGCTGTAGCCAGAGTAGGTGCTGCTTTGGCTGTAGCCAGAGTCGCTGCTGCTTCTCCCATTGCCTGACCAAATGCAACAATGGCCGTTAACAATCGATGTGATACAAAGCCAAATGTAGAGGAAGAAGAGGCATAACATACTAGCATCATCGTCGTCCTGGTAGCGCATGCGACACATAGTCATGTTGAACACCTTCACGGTGAGCATGGCGTCACCGTCGTACCTGAAGAGAAGGAAGTACCCATGCCGCAGGTCGTAGGCACGGTAGAACTGCTCCCAGCCACGACACGGGTACATGTGGGCGTACCTGATCATCAGCTGCACGTCCCAATGCCTGCGAAGCCCGCTGCCGGCCTGTCGCAGCTTCACATTCTTTGGCCGATGGTTGTCCACATCTTCATGAAAGTGTCAGGCGACCTCTGCAGCGTGGGACAAGGAGTGATGTAGCAAACATCAGAGTTATCATAAAGAGATGGGTGAAGGGGAGATATCTCCTTTTACATACCTGCCCTCCTGGATGAATTCTCAAGTATGATACTGAAGAACTCGAAAGCATCCAACTCATACTCCAGTGTGGCAGAGCGCAGCCTGCGGTGGTGGCCTCCCTCCATCTCTGATAAGCAGTAGAAGAGACCAATTAGTTGTTGGAAATATGCCCTAGAGGCAATAATAAAATGGTTATTATTATATTTCCTTGTTCATGATAATTGTCTATTGTTCATGTTATAATTGTGTTGACCGAAAACCGTAATACATGTGTGAATACATAGACCACAACATGTCCCTAGTGAGCCTCTAGTTGACTAGCTCGTTGATCAATAGATGGTTATGGTTTCCTGACCATGGACATTAGATGTCATTGATAACGGGATCACATCATTAGGAGAATGATGTGATGGACAAGACCCAATCCTAAGCATAGCACAAGATCATGTAGTTCGTTTGCTAAAAGCTTTTCTAATGTCAAGTATCATTTCATTAGACCATGAGATTGTGCAACTCCCGCCCGTAGGAATGCTTTGGGTGTACCAAACGTCACAACGTAACTGGGTGGCTATAAAGGTACACTACAGGTTTCTCCGAAAGTGTCTGTTGGTTTGGCACGAATCAAGACTGGGATTTGTCACTCCGTATGATGGAGAGGTATCTCTGGGTCCACTCGGTAATGCATCATCATAATGAGCTCAATGTTACTAACCAGTTAGTCACAGGATCATGCATTACGGAACGAGTAAAGTGACTTGCCGGTAACAAGATTGAACGAGGTATTGGGATACCGACAATCGAATTTTGGGCAAGTAACATACCGATTGACAAAGGGAATTGTATACGGGATTGATTGAATCCCCGACATCGTGGTTCATCCGATGAGATCATCGTGAAACATGTGGGAGCCAACATGGGTATCCAGATCCCGCTGCTGGTTATTTGCCGGAGAGATGTCTCAGTCATGTCTGCATGATTCCCGAACCCCTAGGGACTACACACTTAAGGTTCGGGGACGCTAGAGTTGTTATGGGAATTAGTATGCGGTTACCAAATGTTGCTAGGAGTCCCAGATGATATCCCGGACATCACGAGGAGTTCCAGAATGGTCTGGAGATAAAGATTTATATATGGGAAGTCCTTATTCGGTCGTCGGAAATGTTTGAGGGTATATCGATATTGTACCGGGACCACCGAAAGGGTTCCGAGGGTCCACCGGGAGGGTCCACCTACCCCGGAGGGCCCTATGGGCTGAATATGGAGGGGAACCAGCCCCTAAGTGGGACGGGCGCCAACCCCCCCTAGGGCCCATGCGCCTAGGGTTGGGGGGAACCCTAAAGGGGGTGCCCTGATGAAACACAAGTATAGGGGATCTATCGTAGTCCTTTCGATAAGTAAGAGTGTCGAACCCAACGAGGAGCAGAAGGAAATGACAAGCGGTTTTCAGTAAGGTTTTCTCTGCAAGCACTGAAATTGTAGGTAACAGATAGTTTTGTGATAAGATAAATTGTAACGAGTAACAAGCAATGAAAGTAAATAAAGTGCAGCAAGGTGGCTCAATCCTTTTGGTAGCAAAGGATAAACCTGGACAATTTCTTATAATGGGAAAGGAGCTCCCGAGGACACATGGGAATTATCGTCAAGCTAGTTTTCATCACGCTCATATGATTCGCGTTCGGTACTTTGATAATTTGATATGTGGGTGGACCGGTGCTTGGGTACTGACCTTACTTGGACAAGCATCCCACTTATGATTAACCCCTATTGCAAGCATCCGCAACTACAAAAGAAGTATTAGGGTAAACCTAACCACATCATTAGACATATGGATCCAAATCAGCCCCTTATGAAGCAACGCATAAACTAGGGTTTAAGCTTCTGTCACTCTAGCAACCCATCATCTACTTATTACTTACCAATGCCTTCCTCTAGGCCCAAATAATGGTGAAGTGTCATGTAGTCGACGTTCACATAACACCACTAGAGGAAAGACAACATACATCTCATCAAAATATCGAACGAATACCAAATTCACATGACTACTAATAGCAAGACTTCACCCATGTCCTCAGGAACAAACATAACTACTCACAAAGCATATTCATGTTCATAATCAGAGGAGTAATAATATGCATTAAGGATCTGAACATATGATCTTCCACCAAGTAAACCAATTAGTATCAACTACAAGGAGTAATCAACACTACTAGCAACCCACAGGTACCAATTTGTGGTTTTGATACAAGATTGGATACAAGAGATGAACTAGGATTTTGAGAGGAGATGGTGCTGGTGAAGATGTTGATGGAGATTGACCCCCTCCCAATGAGAGGATTGTTGGTGATGACGATGGTGATGATGTCCCCCTCCCAGAGGGAAGATTCCCCGGCAGAACAGCTATGCCAGAGCCCTAGATTGGTTCTGCCAAGGTTCTGCCTCATGGCGGCAGAGTTTCGTCTCGTAAGCTTGCTTCTGATTTTTTTTCAGGGTAAAAGCCTTCATATAGCAGAAGATGGGCACCGGAGGGCCACCAGGGGGCCCAGGAGACAAGGGTGCACCCAGTAGGGGTGGGCGCCCCCCCCCCCCACCCTCCTGGCCTGGGTGTGGGCCCCCTCTGGTAGTTTCTTTTCTCAATAATTCTTATTAATTCCAAAACTAACTTCCGTGGAGTTTCAGGATTTTTGGAGCTGTGCAGAATAGGTTTCCAATATTTGCTCCTTTTCCAGCCAGAATTCCAGCTGTCGGCATTCCCCCTCTGCATGGTAAACCTTGTAAAATAAGGGAGAATAGCCATAAGTATTGAGATATAATGTGTAATAACAGCCCATAATGCAATAAATATTGATATAAAAGCATGATGCAAAATGGACGTATCAACTCCCCCAAACTTAGACCTCGCTTGACCTCAAGCGGAAGCCGATATCGAAAAATATGTCCACATGTTTAGAGATAGAGGTGTCGATAAAAATAAAATACGGACATGAGGGCATCATGATCATTCTTATAATAGCAACATATATAGATTTTGTCATATGATTCTTATGCTCAAGTAACAATCAATTCACAATGTCAAGTATGGTTCAGAAACTTCATTGGGAACTAACAAACTATAATATCAGTCATTTAAGAAATTGCAATTTATCATAACATTAGAAAGAGTCAAGAATAGAGCTTTTCAGCAAGTCCACATACTCAACTATCATATAGTCTTCTACAATTGCTAACACTCACACAGTACTTGTGGTTACGGAGTTTCAATCGGACACTGAGAAAGATAGGGGCTTATTGTGTTGCCTCCCAACGTATTCACCTTTGGGTGATGTCAACAATAATAATTCTTGCTAACTTACATCCAATTGGATATATATATCAAGATCTTTCAAACACAAGGAGCTTGCCAAAGGATAAAATGAAAAAGGGAAAGGTGAAGATCACCTTGACTCAAGCATAAAGTAAAAAACATAAAGTAAAAGATAGGCCCTTCACAGAGGGAAGAAGAGGTTGCCATGTGCTTTTAGGGTTGGATGCACAAAATCTTAATGCAAAAGAATGTCACTTTATATTGCCACTTGTATATGGACCTTTATTATGCAGTTCGTCGCTTTTATTGCTTCCATAACAAGATCGTATAAAGCTTATTTTCTCTGCACTAATAAGTCATACATATTTAAAGAGCAATTTTTATTGCCTGCAACATGACAACTTACTTGAAGGATCTTACTCAATCAATAGGTAGGTATGGTGGACTCTCATGGCAAAAACTGGGTTTAAGGATATTTGGAAGCACAAGTAGTATCTCTACTTGGTGCAAGGAATTTGGCTAGCATGAGGGAGAAAGGCAAGCTCAACATGTTGGGAAGATCAATGACAATATAATTTAACTGAGATGTGAGAAAACATAAACCATTACGTTGTCTTCCTTGTCCAACATCAACTCTTTTAGCATGTCATACTTAATGAGTGCTCACAATCATAAAAGATGTCCAAGATAGTATATTTGTATGTGAAAACCTCTCTTTCCTTATTACTTCCTATTAATTGCAATGATGACCAAAACTACGTTTGTCAACTCTCAACAACTTTTATGCCTCATACTTTCTATGTGTGAAGTCGTTACTATCCATAAGATCAATATGAACTCTTTTATTCTTTTTGTTCTTTCTACTTTCTCAAGATCATGGCAAGATAGCAAAGCCCTTGACTCAACACTAATCTTTATTATAGATAGCTCACGGACTCGATTACATAAAGAGATCACAAAGCAAAACTCAAAACTAATTGATACCAAAACTTCAATCTACTAGATCAAAATACTACTAAAAGGATCGAACTAAGTAAAACGGTAAAGATAGGAGTGTGATAGTGATACGATACCGGGGCACCTCCCCCAAGCTTGGCAGTTGCCAAGGGGAGTGCCCATACCCATGTGATTATGTCCTCGAAGGTGGTGAAGTAGGAGTTGTTGATGATGTAGGCTTGTCGTCCATCTTCCAAGGCATAGGCTCACCATCATAGAAGGATGATCGAGTCTCTGGGATCCTTAAGTCTGCAGCCAAACTCATGCTCTTGAATCTATATTCATACTCACAGTTTTGGTTTTGCAGGTCATAGATCTGGGCTTGGAGGTGCTCGATTTTCTCTTGAAGCTTGAAAATGGTCTCCCCAATGACCTTGGCATCTAGCTTGTGGTTGTTGGTGAACTCCGTGATCATCATCTGGTTGGCGTTGAGTCCATGCTCCACCATCCCTTGGCACTTGAAAACTTGTTGCTCCATGGCTTTGAGCTTTGTCTCCATGCTTCTGGTACGCCTTGGTCCCTCCACATCGCGGATGTGCAGCACCCCCTCACGCATCTCAATGGTTTGAGGGTGTTTCAGCACCTCCGTGAGATAGGGGTTGATAACCCTCTCAAAAAACTTGTCCTTGGGGGCGCTTGGAGACGTCATGATGCTCTAGATCTGTCAGAAAAACAGCTCGAAACGAAAACAGAGAATATTTGCGTGATACGGTGGTCAAAGCCTTCGGGAGATTATATAATGAATTTTTACTGACCGAAATACGTAACATGCAAGAAAACGGAGTCCGGGAGGCACATGAGGTGGCCACGAGACAGGGGGCGCACCCAAGAAGGGTGGGCACGCCCTCCACCCTCGTGGAGGCCTCGTGTCCTTCCTGGACTTCTTCTTTCTTTCCAAAATTCTTAAATATTCCAAAACGGACAAAAATTGCCATTAGAATTGTTTTGGAGTCAGTTTACTTACCGTACCACATACCTATTTCTTTTCAGAGTCTGGAACGTTCTGGAAAGTGTCCCTTATGTATTCCTCCGGGCTTACGGTCTCAACAATATTAGTTTCAACATTGATAGGATTACCTGAGATATAATGTTTAATTCTTTGACCGTTCACCACCCTCGGACTTGTGCCTTCGAAGTTGTTGATTTTTATGGCGCCGGAACGATAGATCTCCTCGATAACGTAAGGACCTTCCCATTTAGAGAGAAGTTTTCCTGCAAAAAATCTTAAACGAGAGTTGAATAATAACACATAATCACCTACGTTAAACTCACGCTTTTGTATCCTTTTGTCATGCCAGCGTTTGACTTTTTCTTTGAATAGCTTGGCATTCTCATAGGCTTGGGTTCTCCATTCATCAAGTGAGCTAATATCAAATAACCTCTTCTCACCGGCAAGTTTGCAGTCATAGTTGAGCTCTTTAATAGCCCAATATGCTTTATGTTCAAGTTCTAGAGGTAAGTGACATGCTTTTCCATAAACCATCTTATACGGAGACATACCCATAGGATTTTTGTATGCAGTTCTATAGGCCCATAATGCATCATCAAGTTTTTTGGACCAATTCTTTCTAGATCTATTCACAGTCTTTTGCAAAATTAATTTGAGCTCTCTATTGCTCAACTCTACTTGACCACTAGACTGCGGGTGATAAGGAGATGGAATTTTATGATTAACATCATACTTAGCAAGCATCTTACGGAAAGCACCGTGAATAAAATGTGAACCACCATCAGTCATAAGATATCTAGGGACTCCAAACCTCGGAAAAATAACTTCTTTAAGCATCTTAATAGAGTTGTTATGATCAGCACTACTAGTTGGAACAACTTCTACCCACTTAGTAACGTAATCAACAGCAACTAAAATATGTGTATAACCATTAGAGGCAGGAAAAGGTCCCATATAATCAAAGTCCCAAACATCAAACGGTTCAATAGCAAGAGAATAATTCATAGGCATTTATTGACGTCTACTAATATTACCAATTCTTTGACATTCATCACAAGGTAAGACAAACTTCCGAGCATCTTTGAAGAGAGTAGGCCAATAAAAACTGGATTGCAATACCTTATGTGCTGTTCTATCTCCAGCTTGGTGTCCTCCATATGATTCAGAGTGACACTTGCATAGGATTTGTTCCTGTTCATGCTCAGGTACACAGCGTCTAGTAACACCATCTACTCCTTCTTTATAGAGGTGTGGGCCATCCCAGAAGTAATGTCTTAAATCATAAAATAACTTTTTCTTTTGCTGGTATGTGAAACTAGGTGGTATAAATTTGGCAACAATGTAATTAGCATAATCAGCATACCAAGGAGCAGTACGAGAAGCATTAACGACCGCTAATTGTTCATCAGGAAAGCTATCATCAACAGGTAGTGGGTCATCAAGAACATTCTCTAACCTAGACAAGTTGTCTGCAACGGGGTTCTCGGCTCCCTTTCTATCAATAATATGCAAATCAAATTCTTGGAGTAAGAGAACCCATCTAATAAGTCTAGGCTTAGCATCTTTCTTTTCCATAAGATATTTAATAGCAGCATGATCAGTGTGAATAGTAACTCTGGAATCAACAATATAAGGTCTAAACTTATCACATGCAAACACAACTGCTAAGAACTCTTTTTCAGTAGTAGCATAATTTATTTGGGCAGTATCAAGGGTTTTACTAGCATATTGGATAACATTCAATTTCTTATCAACTCTTTGCCCTTGAACAACACCTACAGCATAATCACTAGCATCACACATAATTTCAAAGGGTAAATTCCAATCAGGTAGCTGAACAATAGGTGCAGTGATCAAAGCTTTCTTAAGTATTTCAAATGCTTCTACACAATCATCATCAAAGACAAAGGGAATATCTTTTTGCAATAAATTAGTCAGAGGCCTAGAGATTTTATAAAAGTCCTTAATGAACCTCCTATAAAAACCGGCATGACCAAGGAAACTTCTTATACCTTTTATGTCCTTGAGACATGGCATCTTTTCAATAGCATCAACTTTAGCTTTATCAACTTCAATACCTCTCTCAAAAATCTTATGCCCCAAGACAATGCCTTCATTAACCATAAAGTGGCACTTTTCCCAATTCAAGACGAGACTAGCGTCTTCGCATCTCTGCAAAACTCGATCAAGGTTGCTCAAGCAATCATCAAAAGAGGATCCACAGACGGAGAAATCATCCATGAATACCTCACAAATCTTTTCACAAAAGTCAGAGAATATAGCCATCATGCATCTCTGAAAGGTAGCAGGTGCATTACATAAACCAAAAGGCATACGTCTATAAGCAAAAGTACCAAAAGGGCACGTAAAAGTAGTTTTAGATTGATCCTTCGCTGATACAGGTATTTGAGAGAAACCAGAATAACCATCTAGAAAGCAGAAATGTGTGTGTTTGGATAGTCTTTCTAGCATTTGATCAATAAAAGGTAAAGGGTAATGATCTTTCTTAGTAGCCTTATTTAATTTACGAAAATCAATTACCATCCTATAACCTGTAATAATTCTTTGCGGGATCAATTCATCTTTATCATTAGTAACGACAGTAATACCTTCCTTTTTAGGAACACAATGGATAGGGCTTACCCAATCACTATCAGCAATGGGATAAATTATACCTGCCTCAAGGAGCTTTAGTATCTCCTTTCTTACCAATTCTTTCATCTTAGGATTCAATCGTCGTTGAGGATCTCTGACTGGTTTGGCACCTTCCTCCAATTTAATTTTGTGTTGGCATAACGTAGGACTAATGCCCTTGAGATCATCCAGAGTATATCCGATAGCAGCACAGTGCTTCTTCAGAGTTTTCAATAATCTTTCTTCTTCTTGCTCTGAAAGGTTAGCACTAATAATAACAGGATATATTTTATTTTCATCAAGATAAGCATACTTAAGATTATCAGGTAATTGTTTGAGTTCAAACACGGGATCACCCTTGGGTGGAGGGGGATCCCCTAGAATTTCAACGGGTAGGTTGTGTTTCAGAATAGGTTCCTGTTGAAGGAACACTTCATCTATTTCCCTTCTTTCATTCATAAACATATCATTTTCATGGTCTAGCAAATATTGTTCTAACGGATCAGTAGGAGGCACGATAATAGAAGCAAGACCAATAATCTCATCCTTACTAGGTGATTCGCTATCACGAGGTTGTCTATGAAACTTAGCAAAATTAAACTCATGAGACACATCCTCCAAGCCAATTGTAACAGTATCATTTTCACAATCAATCCTAGCATTAACAGTATTCAAGAAGGGTCTATGAAATATAATGGGACAAAACTCATCTTGTGGGGAACAAAGAACAAGAAAATTAGCAGGATATTTAACCTTCCCACACAAGACTTCGACGTCTCTAACAAACCCAACTGGTTTAATGGTGTCCCTATTAGCAAGCTTAATGGTAACATCAATATCTTCTATTTCAGTGGGTCCACTATCATGCATAATTTCTTTATATAAGTCATAGGGTATTGCACTAGCACTAGCACCCATATCACATAAGCCATGATAACAATGATCTCCTATTTTAACAGAAAAAACAGGCATGCCTACAATAGGTCTATGTATCTTAGCATCTGGCCTAACAATATTAGGAGTCTCATGATAGAAATAAATAACATGCCCATCTAAATCATCATCCAAGAGATCTTTAACCATAGCAATACTAGGTTCAACTTTGATTTGCTCAGGAGGTGTATAAGTCCTAGTAATACTCTTACGAATAATAGTCGAAGTTTTAGCATGATCCTTTATCCTAACAGGAAAAGGAGGTTTCTCAACATAAGTAGTAGGAACAATAGAATCACTCTAAGTGACAGTCTTTTCTTCAACTGTAATAGGTGCAACTACCTTTACTTCAATGGGAGGATTATATTTAAACCACTTCTCCTTAGGGAGATCAATGTGAGTAGCAAAAGATTCACAAAAATCAGCTACTATCTCAGAGTCAAGTCCATACTTAGCGCTAAATCCACAAAAAGCATCGGTATCCATAAAAGATTTAACACAATCAAACTTAGGTGTTATACCTGACTCCTTACCATCGTCAGAACCCCAATCTTCAGAGTTGCGTTTAATTCTTTCCAATAAATCCCATTTGAATTCAATAGTCTTCAGCATATAAGAACCAGCACAGGAAGTATCGAGCATGTTGCGATCATTGGGAGAAAGACGAGCATAAAAATTTTGAATAATCATTTTTCTAGAGAGCTCATGATTGGGGCATGAATATAACATTGACTTAAGCCTCCCCCAAGCTTGAGCGATGCTTTCTCCTTCGCGAGGCCAAAAATTATATATGTAATTACGATCACGATGAACAAGATGCATAGGATAGAACTTCTGGTGAAATTCCAACTTCAATCATTTATAATTCCAAGACCCTGTATCATCACATAGCCTATACCATGTCAATGCATCTCCCTTCAAAGATAAAGGGAAGACCTTCCTTTTGACAACATCATCGGGAATACCTGCAAGCTTAAATAATCCACAAACTTCATCCACAAAGATAAGGTGTAAATCAGGATGCAATGTTCCATCTCCTGCAAAGGGGTTAGCTAGCAGTTTCTCTATCATACCCGAAGTAATCTCAAAGTAAATATTTTCAGTAGGTTCAGTAGGTTGAGGAGCAACTCTTTGCTCTTCTGGTCGGGGTGAAGATACCCCGAACAAGCCTCTCAAAGGATTAGTTTCCATAGTAACAAGTGACAGAAAATTTCAGCACACTATACAAATGTGTCCTTACCAAGTTCCACTCACCAAAAGCGCTACACTCCCCGGCAACGGCGCCAGAAAAAAGTCTTGATGACCCACAAGTATAGGGGATCTACTGTAGTCCTTTCGATAAGTAAGAGTGTCGAACCCAACAAGGAGCAGAAGGAAATGACAAGCGGTTTTCAGTAAGGTTTTCTCTGCAAGCACTAAAATTGTAGGTAACAGATAGTTTTGGGATAAGATAAATTGTAACGGGTAACAAGCAATGAAAGTACATAAAGTGCAGCAAGATGGCCCATGGCCCAATCCTTTTTGTAGCAAAGGACAAGCCTGGACAATTTCTTATAATGAGAAAAGAGCTCCCGAGGACACATGGGAATTATCGTCAAGCTAGTTTTCATCACGTTCATATGATTCGCGTTTGGTACTTTGATAATTTGATATGTGGGTGGACCAGTTCTTGGGTACTGCCCTTACTTGGACAAGCATCCCACTTATGATTAACCCCTATTGCAAGCATACGCAACTACAAAAGAAGTATTAAGGTAAACCTAACCACATCATTAGACATATGGATCCAAATCAGCCCCTTACGAAGCAACGCATAAACTAGGGTTTAAGCTTATGTCACTCTAGCAACCCATCATCTACTTATTACTTCCCAATGCCTTCCTATAGGCCCAAATAATGGTGAAGTGTCATGTAGTCAACGTTCACATAACACCACTAGAGGAAAGACAACATACATCTCATCAAAATATCGAACGAATACCAAATTCACATGACTACTAATAGCAAGACTTCACCCATGTCCTCAGGAACAAACGTAACTACTCACAAAGCATATTCATGTTCATAATCAGAGGAGTATTAATATGCATTAAGGATCTAAATATATGATCTTCCATCAAGTAAACTAATTAGCATCAACTACAAGGAGTAATAACACTACTAGCAACCCACAGGTACCAATTTGTGGTTTTGATACAAGATTGGATACAAGAGATGAACTAGGGTTTTGAGAGGAGATGGTGCTGGTGAAGATGTTGATGGAGATTGATCCCCTCCCGATGAGAGGATCGTTGGTGATGACGATGATGATGATTTCCCCCTCCTAGAGGGAAGTTTCCCCGGCAGATCAGCTCTACCGGAGCCCTAGATTGGTTCCTCCAAGGTTCCGCCTCGTGGCGGTGGAGTTTCGTCTCGTAAGCTTGCTTCTGATTTTTTCCGGGGTAAAAGCCTTCATATAGCAGAAGATGGGCACTGGAGGGCCACCAAGGTGCCCAGGAGATAGGGGCACGCCCAGTAGGGTGGGCGCGCCCCCCACACTCCTGGCCTGGGTGTGGGCCCCCTCTGGTAGTTTCTTTGCTCAATAATTCTTATTAATTCCAAAACTGACTTTCGTGGAGTTTCAGGATTTGGAGCTGTGCAGAATAGGTTTCCAATATTTGCTCCTTTTCCAGCCAGAATTCCAGCTGCCGCCATTCCCCCTCTTCATGGTAAACCTTGTAAAATAAGGGAGAATAGCCATAAGTATTGAGATATAATGTGTAATAATAGCCCATAATGCAATAAATATTGATATAAAAGCATGATGCAAAATGGACGTATCACGCCCCCTTGGCTTGGGGGGCAAGCCTCCCCCCTTGGCCGCCGCCCCCCTCTAGATCCATCTGGAGGTGCCCGGCTCCCCTCTCCCTTGCCCCTATAAATAGAGGGGAGGTGGGAGGGCTGCCGCACCCTTTCCCCTGGCGCAGCCCTCTCCCTCCTCAACACCTCCTCCTCCATAGTAGTGCTTAGTGAAGCCCTGCCGGAGAACTACAAGCTCCACCACCACGTCGTCGTGCTACCGGAGCTCTCCCTCAACTTCTCCTCTCCCCTTGCTGGATCAAGAAGGAGGATACATCCCCGGGTTGTATGTGTGTTGAACGTGCAGGCGCCGTCCATTCGGCGTTAGATCGGATCTTCCGCGATTTGAATAGCCGCGGGTACGACTCCCTCATCCGTGTTCTAGTAACGCTTCCGCTAGCAATCTTCAAAGGTATGAAGATGCACATCCTCTCTCTCTCTCTTGTTGCTAGAATCTCCTAGATTGATCTTGGTGTTCGTAGGAAATTTTTTTGAATTATTGCTACGTTCCCCAACAGTGGCATCATGAGCTAGGTCTATGCGTAGATTCTATGCACGAGTAGAACACAAGTAGTTGTGGGTGTTGGTTTGTTCAATTTGCTTACCATTACTAGTCATATCTTGTTTCGGTGGTATTGTGGGATGAAGCGGCCCGGACTGACCTTACACATACGCTTACGTGAGACAGGTTCCACCGACTAACATGCACTTGTTGCATAAGGTGGCTAGCTGGTGCCAGTCTCTCCCACTTTAGTCGGATCGGATTCGATGAAAAGGGTCCTTATGAAGGGTAAATAGCAATTGGCATATCACCGTTGTGGCTTTTGCGTAGGTAAGAAACGTTCTTGCTAGAAACCCATAGCAGCCACGTAAAACATGCAACAACAATTAGAGGACGTCTAACTTCTTTTTGCAGGGTATGCTATGTGATGTGATATGGCCAAAAAGAATGTGATGAATGATATATGTGATGTATGAGATTGATCATGTTCTTGTAATAGGAATCACGACTTGCATGTCGATGAGTATGACAACCGGCAGGAGCCATAAGAGTTGTCTTAATTTATTGTATGACATGCGTGTCATTGAACGCCATGTAATTACTTTACTTTATTGATAATCATTAGCCATAGTAGTAGAAGTAATAGTTGGCGAGACAACTTCATGAAGACACGATGATGGAGATTATGATGATGGAGATCATGGTGTCATGCCGGTGACAAAGGTGATCATGCCGCGCCTCAAAGATGAAGATCAAAGGCGCAAAATGATATTGGCCATATCATGTCACTTTATGATTTGCATGTGATGTTTGTCATGTTTATATCTTATTTGCTTAGAACGACGGTAGCATAAATAAGATGATCCCTCATAAAAATTTTCAAGAAAGTGTCCCCCCTAACTGTGCACCGTTGCGAAAGTTCATTGTTTCGAAGCACCACGTGATGATCGGGTGTGATAGATTCTAACATTCGCATACAACGAGTGTAAGCCAAATTTACACATGCAAAACACTTAGGTTGACTTGACGAGCCTAGCATGTACAAACATGGCCTTGGAACACAAGAGACCGAAAGGTCGAACATGAGTCGTATAGTAGATACGATCAACATGAAGATGTTCACCGATGATGACTAGTCTGTCTCACGCGACGATTGGACACGGACTGGTTGACTCGGATCATGTATCACTTAGATGACTAGAGGGATGTCTATCTGAGTGGGAGCTCATTAATTAATTTGATTAGATGAACTTAATTATCATGAACATAGTCTAAAATCTTTGCAATTTGTCTTATAGATCAAATGGCCCATGCTAATGTTTCCCTCAACTTCAACGCATTCCTAGAGAAAACCAAGCTGAAAGACGATGGTAGCAACTATACAGACTAGGTTCGGAACTTGAGGATCATCCTCATAGCTGCCAAGAAAGCATATGTCCTAGAAGCACCGCTAGGTGAAGCGCCCATTTTCCCAGCAACTCAAGATGTTATGAACGCCTGGCAGTCGTGTAGTGATGATTACTCCCTGGTTCAGTGCGGCATGCTTTACAGCTTAGAATCGGGGCTCCAAAAGTGTTTTGAGCAGCACAGAGCATATGAGATGTTCCAAGAGTTGAAAATGGTTTTCCAAGCTCATGCTCAGGTCGAGAGATATGAAGTCTTCGACAAGTTCTATAGTTGTAAGATGGAGGAAAACAGTTCTGTCAGTGAGCATATACTCACTATGTCCGGATTACACAGCCATTTGTCTCAGTTGGGAGTTATTCTCCCAGATGACTCGGTCATTGACAGGATCCTCCAGTCGCTCCCACCTAGATACAAGAGCTTTGTGATGAACTACAATATGCATGGGATGGAGAAGTCCATTCCTGAGTTATATTCAATGCTGAAATCAGCGGAG
The DNA here is from genome assembly GCF_018294505.1 of Triticum aestivum. Lineage (NCBI taxonomy): Eukaryota > Viridiplantae > Streptophyta > Magnoliopsida > Poales > Poaceae > Triticum > Triticum aestivum. The sequence continues at coordinate 178,101,773 of NC_057810.1, read as the reverse complement.
GTGGAAATCAAAAAGGAACATCAAGTGTTGATGGTGAATAAGACCACTAGTTTCAAGAATGGCAAGGGTAAAAAGAACTTCAAGAAGGACGGCAAGGGAGTTGCCATGCCCAGTAAATCAGTTGCCGGGAAGAAGCCAAACAATGGACCCAAGCCCGAGACTCGGTGCTTTTATTGCAAGGGAAATGGTCACTGGAAGCGGAATTGCCCCAAGTACTTAGCGGACAAGAAGGCCGGCAACACCAAAAGTATATGTGATATACATGTTATTGATGTGTACCTTACCAGTACTCGTAGTTGTTGAGGAACAAAGTAATTTCAAAAAAATTCCTACGCACACGCAAGATCATGGTGATGGCATAGCAACGAGAGGGGAGAGTGTTCGTCCACGTACCCTCGTAGACCGTAAGCGGAAGCGTTATGATAACGCGGTTGATGTAGTCGTACGTCTTCACGATCCGACCGATCCAAGCACCAAACGTACGGCACCTCCGAGTTGAGCACATGTTCATCTCGATGACGATCCCCGGGCTCCGATCCAGCAAAGCTTCGAGGAAGAGTTCCGTCAGCATGACGGCGTGGTGACGATGATGATGTTCTACCGGCACAGGGCTTCGCCTAAACTCCGTGACGATATGACCGAGGTGGAATATGGTGGAGGGGGGCACCGCACACGGCTAAGGAACGATCCGTAGATCAACTTGTGTGTCTATGGGGTGCCCCCTGCCCCCGTATATAAAGGAGGGAGGGGGGAGGCCGGCCGGCCCTTGTTTGGGCGCGCCAGGAGGAGGAGTCCACCTCCTAGTAGGAGTAGGACTCCTCCTTTCCTACTCCTACTAGGAGGGGAAGGAAGGGGGAGAGGAGGGGAAGGAAAGAGGGGGGCGCCGCCCCCCCTCCTAGTCCAATTCGGACCAGAGGGAGAGGGGGCGCGCGGCCCTTCCTGGCCGCCCCTCTCTCTTCCCACCAAGGCCCATGTGGCCCATTAACTCTCCGGGGGGTTCCGGTAACCCTCCGGCACTTCGGTTTTCTCCGAAATCACCCGGAACACTTCCGGTGTCCGAATATAGTCGTCCAATATATCAATATTTATGTCTCGACCATTTCGAGACTCCTCGTCATGTCCGTGATCACATCCGGGACTCCGAACAAACTTCGGTACATCAAAACTTGTAAACTCATAATAAAACTGTCATCGTAACGTTAAGCGTGCGGACCCTACGGGTTCGAGAACTATGTAGACATGACCTAGAACTATTCTCGGTCAATAACCAATAGCGGAACCTGGATGCCCATATTGGTTCCTACATATTCTACGAAGATCTTTATCGGTCAAACCGCATAACAACATACGTTGTTCCCTTTGTCATCGGTATGTTACTTGCCCGAGATTTGATCGTCGGTATCCAATACCTAGTTCAATCTCGTTACCGGCAAGTCTCTTTACTCGTTCTGTAACACATCATCTTATAACTAACTCATTAGTTACAATGCTTGCAAGGCTTAGGTGATGAGTATTACCGAGAGGGCCCAGAGATACCTCTCCGACAATCGGAGTGACAAAACCTAATCTCGAATTATGCCAACCCAACATGCACCTTCGGAAACACCTGTAGAGCACCTTTATAATCACCCAGTTACGTTGTGACGTTTGGTAGCACACAAAGTGTTCTTCCGGTAAACGTGAGTTGCACAATCTCATAGTTGCAGGAACTTTGTATAAGTCATGAAGAAAGCAATAGCAACATACTAAACGATCAAGTGCTAGGCTAACGGAATGGGTCATGTCAATCACATCATTCTCCTAATGATGTGATCCCGTTAATCAAATGACAACTCTTTGTCCATGGCTAGGAAACATAACCATCTTTGATTAACGAGCTAGTCAAGTAGAGGCATACTAGTGACACTATGTTTGTCTATGTATTCACACATGTATTATGTTTCCGGTTAATACAATTCTAGCATGAATAATAAACATTTATCATGAATAAGGAAATAAATAATAACTTTATTATTGCCTCTAGGGCATATTTCCTTCAGTCTCCCACTTGCACTAGAGTCAATAATCTAGTTCACATCGCTATGTGATTTAACACCAATATTCACATCTGCATGTGATTAATACCCATAGTTCACATCATCATGTGATCAACACCCAAAGGGTTTACTAGAGTCAATAATCTAGTTCACATCGCTATGTGATTAACACCCAAAAGAGTACTAAGGTATGATCATGTTTTGCTCGTGAGAGAAGCTTAGTCAACGGGTCTGTCATATTCAGAGCCGTATGTATTTCGCAAATATTCTATGTCCACAATGCTCTGCACGGAGCTACTCTAGCTAATTGCTCCCACTTTCAATATGTATCCAGATTGAGACTTAGAGTCATCTGGATTGGTGTAAAAGCTTGCATCGTTGTAACTTTTACGACGGGCTCTTTTATCACCTCCATAATCGAGAAACATCTCCTTAGTCCTCACTAAGGATATTCTTGACCCATGTCCAGTGATCTACTTATTAGATCAAAATTGTATTCCTTTGCCAAACACAGAGCAAGGTATACAATAGGTCTGGTTCACAGCATAGCATACTTTATAGAACCTATGACTGAGGCATAGGGAATGACTTTTCATTCTCTTTCTATTTTCTGCAATGGTCGGGTCTTGAGTCTTACTCAACTTCACACCTTGTAACACAGGCAAGAACTCCTTCTTTGACTGTTCCATTTTGAACTATTTCAAAAATTTATCAAGGTATGTACTCATTGAAAAATCTTATCAAGCGTCTTGATCTATCTATATAGATCTTGATGCTCAATGTGTAAGCAGCTTCACCGAGGTCTTGCTTTGAAAAACTCTTATTCAAGTATCCTTTCATGCTATCCAGAATTTCCATATCATTTCCAATTAACAATATGTCATCCACATATAATATTAGAAATGCTACAGAGCTCCCACTCACTTTCTTGTAAATACAGGCTTCTTCAAAAGTCTGTATAAAACCATATGCTTTGATCAACTCATCAAAGCGTATATTCCAACTCCGAGATGCTTGCACCAGTCCATTGATGGATTGCTGGAGCTTGCACACTTTGTTAGCATCTTTAGGATTGACAAAAACTTTCTGGTTGCATCATATACAACTCTTCTTTAATAAATCCATTAAGGAATGCAGTTTTGACATCCATTTGCCAGATTTCATAAAATGTGGCAATTGCTAACATGATTCAGACAGACTTAAGCTTCGATACGAGTGAGAAAATCTCATCGTATTCAACACCTTGAACTTGTTGAAAACATTTCGCAACAAGTCGAGCTTAGTAGATAGTAACACTACTATCAATGTCCGTCTTCCTCTTGAAGATCCATTTATTTAACATGGCTTGCTGATCATCGAGCAAGTCAATCAAAGTCCATACTTTGTTCTCATACATGGATCATATCTCAGATTTTATGGCCTCAAGCCATTTCGTGGAATCTGGGCTCATCATCGCTTCCTCATAGTTCGTAGGTTCATCATGGTCTAGTAACATGACTTCCAGAACAGGATTACCGTACCACTCTGGTGCGGATCTTACTCTGGAAGACCTACGAGGTTCTGTAGTAACTTAATCTGAAGTTTCATGATCATCATCATTAACTTCCTCACTAATTGGTGTAGTAGTCACAGGAACAGATTTCTGTGATGAACTACTTTCCAATAAGGGAGCAGGTACAGTTACCTCATCAAGTTCTACTTTCCTCCCACTCACTTCTTTCGAGAGAAACTCCTTCTCTAGAAAGGATCCATTCTTAGCAACGAATGTTTTGCCTTTGGATTTGTGATAGAAGGAGTACCCAACAGTTTCCTTTGGGTATTCTATGAAGACGCACTTCTCCGATTTGGGTTCGAGCTTATCAGGTTGAAAACTTTTTCATATAAGCATCGCAACTCCAAACTTTAAGAAACGACAACTTAGGTTTACTGCTAAACCATAGTTCATACGGTGTCATCTCAACGGATTTAGATGGTTCCCTATTAAACGTGAATGCAGCTGTCTCTAATGCATAACCCCAAAATGATAGTGGTAAACCGATAAGAGACATCATAGATCGCACCATATCTAGTAAAGTACGATTACGACGTTCGGACACACCATTACATTGTGGTGTTCCAGATGGCGTGAGTTGTGAAACTATTTCACATTGTTTCAAATGAAGACCAAACTCATAACTCAAATATTCGTCTCCACGATCAGATCGTAGAAACTTTATTTTTCTTGTTATGATGATTTTTCCACTTCACTCTGAAATTCTTTGAACTTTTCAACTATTTTCAGACTTATGTTTCATCAAGTAGATATACCCATATCTGCTCAAATCATCTGTGAAGGTCAGAAAATAACGATACCCGCCGCGAGCCTTAATACTCATTGGTCTGCATACATCAGTATGTATTATTTCCAACAAGTTTGTTGCTCGTTCCATTGTTCCGAAGAACGGAGTTTTAGTCATCTCGCACAAAGGCACGGTTCGCAAGCATCAAATGATTCATAATCAAGTGATTCCAAAATCCCATCAGCATGGAGTTTCTTCATGCGCTTTACACCAATATGACCTAAACGGCAGTGCCACAAATAAGTTGCACTATCATTTTAACTTTGCATCTTTTGGTTTCAATATTATGAATATGTGTATCACTACGATCGAGGTCCAATGAACCATTTTCAATGGGTGTGTAACCATATAAGGTTTTATTCATGTAAACAGAACAACAGTTTATTCTCTTACTTAAATGAATAACCGTATTGCAATAAACACGATCAAATCATATTCATGCTCAACGCAAACACCAAATAACATTTATTTAGGTTCAACACTAATCCCGAAAGTATAGGGAGTGTGCGATGATGATCATATCAATCTTGAAACTACTTTGAACACACATCATCACTTCACCCTTAACAAGTTTCTGTTTATTTTGCAACTCCCGTTTCGAGTTACTACTCTTAGCAACTGAACCAGTACCAAGTACCGAGGGGTTGCTATAAACACTAGTAAAGTACACATCAATAACATGTATATCAAATATACTTATGTTCACTTTGCCATCCTTCTTATCCGCCAATCACTTGGGGTAGCTCCGCTTCCAGTGACCAATCCCTTTGCAGTAGAAGCACTTAGTCTCAGGCTTAGGACCAGACTTGGGCTTCTTCACTTGAGCAGCAAATCGCTTGCCGTTCTTCTTGAAGTTCCCCTTCTTCCCTTTGCCCTTTTCTTGAAACTAGTGGTCTTGTCTACCATCAACACTTGATGTTTTTCTTGATTTCTACCTTCGTTGATTTTAGCATCACGAAGAGCTTGGGAATCGTTTCCGTTATCCCTTGCATATTATAGTTCATCACGAAGTTCTACTAACTTGGTGATGGTGACTAGAGAATTCTGTCAATCACTATTTTATCTGGAACATTAACTCCCACTTGATTCAAGCGATTATAGTACCCAGACAATTTGAGCACATGCTCACTAGTTGAGCGATTCTCCTCCATCTTTTAGCTATAGAACTTGTTGGAGACTTTATATCTCTCAACTCGGGTATTTGCTTGAAATATTAACTTCAACTCCTGGAACATCTCATATGGTCCATGACGTTCAAAATGTCTTTGAAGTCCCGATTCTAAGCCATTAAGCATGGTGCACTAAAACTATCAAGTAGTCATCATATTGAGCTAGCCAAACATTCATAACGTTTGCATCTGCTCCTGCAATAGGTTTATCACCTTGCGGTGCATCAAGGACATAATTCTTCTGCGCAGCAATGAGGATAAACCTCAGATCACGGATCCAATCCGCATCATTGCTACTAACATTTTTCAACACAATTTTCTCTAGGAACATATCAAAATAAACATATGAAAGCAACAACGCAAGCTATTGATCTACAACATAATTTGCAAAATACTACCAGGACTAAGTTCATGATAAATTTAAGTTCAATTAATCATATTACTTAAGAACTCCCACTTAGACAGACATCTCTCTAGTCATCTAAGTGATCACGTGATCCAAATCAACTAAACCATAACCGATCATCACGTGAGATGGAGTAGTTTTCAATGGTGAACATCACTATGTTGATCATATCTACTATATGATTCACGCTCGACCTTTCGGTCTCCGTGTTCCGAGGCCATATCTGCATATGCTAGGCTCGTCAAGTTTAACCTGAGTATTCTGCGTGTGCAAAACTGGCTTGCACCCGTTGTAGATGGACGTAGAGCTTATCACACCCGATCATCACGTGGTGTCTGGGCACGACGAACTTTGGCAACGGTGCATACTCAGGGAGAACACTTCTTGATAATTTTAGTGAGAGATCATCTTAAAATGCTACCGTCAATCAAAGCAAGATAAGATGCATAAAGGATAAACATCACATGCAATCAATATAAGTGATATGATATGGCCATCATCATCTTGTGCTTGTGATCTCCATCTCCGAAGCACCGTCGTGATCACCATCGTCACCGGCGCGACACCTTGATCTCCATCGTAGCATCGTTGTCGTTACGCCATCTATTGCTTCTACGACTATCGCTACCGCTTAGTGATAAAGTAAAGCAATTACAGGGCGTTTGCATTTCATACAATAAAGCGACAACCATATGGCTCCTGCCAGTTGCCGATAACTTCGGTTACAAAACATGATCATCTCATACAATAAAATATAGCATCACGTCTTGACCATATCACATCACAACATGCCCTGCAAAAACAAGTTAGACGTCCTCTACTTTGTTGTTGCAAATTTTACGTGGCTGCTACGGGCTTAGCAAGAACCGTTCTTACCTACGCATCAAAAACCACAACGATAGTTTGTCAAGTTGGTGTTGTTTTAACCTTCGCAAGGACCGGGCGTAGCCACACTCGATTCAGCTAAAGTGAGAGAGACAGACACCCTCCAGCCACCTTTAAGCACGAGTGCTCGTAACGGTGAAACCAGTCTCGCGTAAGCGTACGCGTAATGTCGGTCCGGGCCGCTTCATCTCACAATACCGCCGAACCAAAGTATGACATGCTGGTAAGCAGTATGACTTGTATCGCCCACAACTCACTTGTGTTCTACTCGTGCATATAACATCAACGCATAAAACCAGGCTCTGATACCACTGTTGGGGAACGTAGTAATTTCAAAAAAATTCCTACACACACGCAAGATCATGGTGATGGCATAGCAACGAGAGGGGAGAGTGTTCGTCCATGTACCCGCGTAGACCGTAAGCGGAAGCGTTATGACAACGCGGTTGATGTAGTCGTACGTCTTCACGATCCGACCGATCCAAGCACCGAGCATACGGCACCTCCGAGTTCAGCACACGTTCAGCTCGATGACGATCCCTGGGCTCCGATCCAGCAAAGCTTCGGGGAAGAGTTCTGTCAGCACGACGGCGTGGTGACAATGATGATGTTCTACCGGCGCAGGGCTTCGCCTAAACTCCGCGACAATATGACCGAGGTGGAATATGGTGGAGGGGGGCACCGCACACGGCTAAGGAACAATCCGTAGATCAACTTGTGTGTCTATGGGGTGCCCCCTGCCCCCGTATATAAAGGAGGGAGGGGGGAGGCTGGCCGGCCCTTGTTGGGCGTGCCAGGAGGAGGAGTCCTCCTCCTAGTAGGAGTAGGACTCCTCCTTTCCTACTCCTAATAGGAGGGGAAGGAAGGGGGAGAGGAGGGGAAGGAAAGAGGGGGGCGCCGCCCCCCCCCCCTCCTAGTCCAATTCGGACCAGAGGGAGAGAGGGCGCGCGGCCCTTCCTGGCCGCCCCTCTCTCTTCCCACCAAGGCCCATGTGGCCCATTAACTCTCTGGGGGGGTTTCGGTAACCCTCCGGCACTCCGGTTTTCTCCGAAATCACCCGGAACACTTCCGGTGTCCGAATATAGTCGTCCAATATATCAATCTTTATGTCTCGACCATTTCGAGACTCCTCGTCATGTCCGTGATCACATCCGGGACTCCGAACAAACTTCGGTACATCAAAACTTGTAAACTCATAATAAAATTGTCATCGTAACGTTAAGCGTGCGGACCCTACGGGTTCGAGAACTATGTAGACATGACCTAGAACTATTCTTGATCAATAACCAATAGCGGAACCTGGATGCCCATATTGGTTCCTACATATTCTACGAAGATCTTTATCGGTCAAACCGCATAACAACATACGTTGTTCCCTTTGTCATCGGTATGTTACTCGCCCGAGATTTGATCGTCGGTATCCAATACCTAGTTCAATCTCGTTACCGGCAAGTCTCTTTACTCGTTCTGTAACACATCATCTTATAACTAACTCATTAGTTACAATGCTTGCAAGGCTTAGGTGATGAGTATTACCGAGAGGGCCCAGAGATACCTCTCCGACAATCGGAGTGACAAAACCTAATCTCGATTTATGCCAACCCAACATGTACCTTCGGAAACACCTGTAGAGCACCTTTATAATCACCCAGTTACGTTGTGACATTTGGTAGCACACAAAGTGTTCTTCCGGTAAACGTGAGTTGCACAATCTCATAGTTGCAGGAACTTTGTATAAGTCATGAAGAAAGCAATAGCAACATACTAAACGATCAAGTGCTAGGCTAACGGAATGGGTCATGTCAATCACATCATTCTCCTAATGATGTGATCCCGTTAATCAAATGACAACTCTTTTGTCCATGGCTAGGAAACTTAACCATGTTTGATTCACGAGCTAGTCAAGTAGAGGCATACTAGAGACACTATGTTTGTCTATGTATTCACACATGTATTATGTTTCTAATTAATACAATTATAGCATGAATAATAAACATTTATCATGGAATAAGGAAATAAATAATGACTTTATTATTGCCTCTAGGGCATATTTCCTTCAGTAGTAGCTCATGGGAATTTGATACCGGTACGGTTGCTCATATTTGTAACTCAAAATAGGAGTTGCAGAATAAGTGGAGACTGGCGAAGGACGAGGTGACGATGCACGTCGGGAATGGTTCCAAGGTCGATGTGATCACCGTCGGCACGCTACCTCTACATTTACCTACGGGATTAGTTTTAAACCTCAATAATTGTTATTTAGTGCCAGCTTTGAGCATGAACATTGTATCTGGATCTCGTTTAATGCGAGATGGCTACTCATTTAAATCTGAGAATAGTGGTTGTTCTATTTATATGAGAGATATGTTTTATGGTCATGCCCCGCTGGTCAATGGTTTATTCTTGTTGAATCTCGAATGTGATGTTACACATATTCATAGTGTGAATACCAAAAGATGTAAGGTTAATAATGATAGTCCCACATACTTGTGGCACTGCCGCCTTGGTCACATTGGTATCAAACGCTTGAAGAAACTCCATGCAGATGGGCTTTTGGAGTCTCTTGATTATGAATCATTTGACACATGCGAACCATGCCTCATGGGCAAGATGACCAAGACTCTGTTCTCCGAAACAATGGAGCGAGCAACCAACTTGTTGGAAATCATACATACTGATGTGTGCGGTCCAATGAGCATTGAAGCTCGCGGTGGCTATCATTATGTTGCCACCCTCACTGATGACTTAAGTAGATATGCGTATGTCTACTTGATGAAACACAAGTCTGAGACCTTTGAAAAGTTCAAGGAATTTCAGAGTGAGGTGGAGAATCAACATGACAGGAAAATAAAGTTCTTACGATCAGATCGTGGAGGAGAATATTTGAGTCACGAGTTTGGTACGCACTTAAGGAAATGTGGAATTGTTTCACAACTCACGCCGCCTGGAACACCTCAGCGTAATGGTGTGTCCAAACATCGTAATCGCACTCTATTGGATATGGTGCGATCTATGATGTCTCTTGCCGATTTACCGCTATCATTTTGGGGTTATGCTTTAGAGACAGCCACATTCACTTTAAATAGGGCACCGTCTAAATCCGTTGAGACGACACCGTATGAATTATTGTTTGGGAAGAAACCTAAGCTGTCGTTCCTAAAAGTTTGGGGATGTGATGCTTATGTCAAGAAACTTCAACCTGAAAAGCTCGAACCCAAGTCAGAGAAATGCGTCTTCATAGGATACCCTAAGGAAACCATTGGGTATACCTTCTACCTCAGATCCGAAGGCAAGATCTTTGTTGCCAAGAACGGATCCTTTCTAGAGAAAGAGTTTCTCTCGAAAGAAGTAAGTGGGAGGAAAGTAGAACTTGATAAAGTACCGCTTCTTGAACCTGAAAGTAGCGCAGCTCAGGAAAATGTTTTTGTGGTGCCTGCACCGACTAGAGAGGAAGTTAATGATGATGATCAAGGAACTTCGGATCAAGTTGCTACTGAACTTCGTAGGTTAACAAGGACACGTTCCACACCAGAATGGTATGGCAACCCTGTCCTGGAAATCATGTTGTTAGACAATGGCGAACCTTCGAACTATGAAGAAGCAATGGCGGGCCCAGATTCCAACAAATGACTTGAATCCATGAAATCCGAGATAGGGTCCTGATACGTCCATTTTGCCTCACTCTTTTATATCAATATTTATTGCATTATGGGTTGTTATTACACATTATATCTCAAGACTTATGGCTATTCTCTCTTATTTTACAAGGTTTACCATGAAGAGGGGGAATGCCGACAGCTGGAATTCTGGCTGGAAAAGGAGCAAATATTGGAAACCTATTCTGCACAGCTCCAAAAATCCTAAAACTCCACAGAAGTCATTTCTGGAATTAAAAAGAATTATTGAGCGAAAGAAACACCAGAGGGGGCCCACACCCTGGCCAGGAGGGTGGGGGCCATGCCCACCCCTACTGGGCGAGCCCCTGTCTCCTGGGCCCTCTGGTGGCCCTCCGGTGTCCATATTCTGCTATATGAAGGGTTTTACCCTGGAAAAAACCAGGGGCAAGCTTACGGGACGAAACTCCGTCGCCACGAGGCGGAACCTTGGCGGAATCAATCTAGGGCTCTGGCGGAGCTGTTCTGCTGGGGAAACTTCCCTTCGGGAGGGGGAAATCATCACCATCGTCATCACCAACAATCCTCTCATCGGGAGGGGGTCAATCTCCATCAACATCTTCACCAGCACCATCTCCTCTCAAAACCCTAGTTCATCTCTTGTATCCAATCGTGCATCAAAACCACAAATGGTACCTGTGGGTTGCTAGTAGTGTTGATTACTCCTTGTAGTTGATGCTAATTGGTTTACTTGGTGGAAGATCATATGTTCAGATCCTTAATGCATATTAATACTCCTCTGATTATGAACATGAATATGCTTTGTGAGTAGTTACGTTTGTTCCTGAGGACATGGGTGAAGTCTTGCTATTAGTCGTCATGTGAATTTGGTATTCGTTCGATATTTTTGATAAGATGTATGTTGTCTTTCCTCTAGTGGTGTTATGTGAACGTCGACTATAGGAAGGCATTGGGAAGTAATAAGTAGATGATGGGTTGCTAGAGTGACAGAAGCTTAAACCCTAGTTTATGCTTTGCTTCATAAGGGGCTGATTTGGATCCATATGTCTAATGATGTGGTTAGGTTTACCTTAATACTTCTTTTGTAGTTGCGGATGCTTGCAATAGGGGTTAATCATAAGTGGGATGCTTGTCCAAGTAAGGTCAGTACCCAAGCACCGGTCCACCCACATATCAAATTATCAAAGTATCGAACGCGAATCATATGAGCGTGATGGAAACTAGCTTGACGATAATTCCCATGTGTCCTCGGGAGCTCCTTTCCCATTATAAGAAATTTTCCAGGCTTATCCTTTGCTACAAAAAGGATTGAGCCACCTTGCTACACTTTATTTACTTTCATTGCTTGTTACTTGTTACAATTTATCTTATTACAAAACTATCTGTTACCTACAATTTCAGTGCTTGCAGAGAAAACCTTACTGAAACCGCTTGTCATTTCCTTCTGCTCCTCGTTGGGTTTGACACTCTTACTTATCGAAAGGACTAAGATAGATCCCCTATACTTGTGGGTCATCAAGACTCTTTTCTGGCGCCGTTGCCGGGGAGCGTAGCGCTTTTGGTGAGTGAAACTTGGTAAGGAAACATTTATATAGTTTGCTGAAATTTTCTGTCACTTGTTACTATGGAAACTAATCCTTTGACAGGCTTGTTCGGGGTATCTTCACCCCGACCAGAAGAGCAAAGAGTGCCTCCTCAACCTACTGAACCTACTGAAAATATTTACTTTGAGATTCCTTCGGGTATGATAGAGAAACTGCTAGCTAATCCCTTTGCAGGAGATGGAACATTGCATCCTAATTTACACCTTATCTTTGTAGATGAAGTTTGTGGATTATTTAATCTTGCAGGTATTCCCGATGATGTTGTCAAAAGGAAGGTCTTCCCTTTATCTTTGAAGGGATATGCATTGACATGGTATATGCTACGTGATGATACGGGATCTTGGAATTATAAACGATTAAAGTTGGAATTTCACCAGAAGTTCTATCATATGCATCTTGTTCATCGTGATCGTAATTACATATATAATTTCTGGCCTCGCGAAGGAGAAAGCATCGCTCAAGCTTGGGGGAGGCTTAAGTCAATGTTATATTCATGCCCCAATCATGAGCTCTCCGGAGAAATGATTATTCAAAAAAATTATGCTCGTCTTTCTCCCAATGATCGCAACATGCTCGATACTTCCTGTGCTGGTTCTTATATGTTGTAGACTATTGAATTCAAATGGGATTTATTGGAAAGAATTAAATGCAACTCTGAAGATTGGGGTTCCGACGATGGTAAGGAGTCAGGTATGACACCTAAGTTTGATTGTGTTAAATCTTTTATGGATACCGATGCTTTTCTATGACACCTCAAATTTTTAAACTTGTTTTATTAATTAAAAAAATTCCAGGAAACTTAAACTTTTATTTTCTGGATTCCCTTTTGATTTCAGAACCATTCTTTTCCTTATTATTATGGAGTTTTTACCCCAAGTGAAAACTTTTCAATCATTATTGGGCTTATTTACCCTCTCAAGTAAAACATTTCTATTATCAGTGGATTTATTTGCATAATTATTTCTCTCTGAGCTTTATTCCTTAAAATGATTTTTCATTTGGGTTTGGAGCTCTATTTGAACTACAACCAATTGATATATTTATTTAAAAATCCCACCAAAAATTGGAGATGTCAGGTGATGTTTTTAAATCACTTTTATGCAAAAATATCTTCTGTTCATTGGAGATTTTGAGCTCTACACCAAGTTTCCAAATCTGGTCCAGTGGGCAATTTTGCACTGCAACCTAATTAAATATTTCTTTAAAACTTCCACCAAAATTATGGGATGTTAATAGGAGTATATTATTCACCTTTATGCAAAAACCTAGTTATGTCCTTTGAAAATTTTGAGTGAATCAACCTCATCTTCATTCTGGTCCAACTTGATGATTTGTACTGCAATCATATTTTTGCTTGCTCTTTTTCCCTTGATTATTTCTCTTGCTTGTAGACCACCCTACAAAACCCTTAAGTCCAGAAGCATGAACCCATTGGAATATTTTTGGTCCATGAAATGATAGCCTTTAGGTTCTGTCCAGAATTGGTTTTCTCAAATTTTTGCACTAACAAGTTTCTATGTTTGACTAACTAACCTGGCCACCATCTACTACACCTAAAGAGACCCCAATCTGGAGATTATGGCCACCCCAAGAAATGCCTAAGTGCCCTTGGCATTTTGTCAAACACCTTGAGTGCATGAGAAGTTTTGCCATGAGTTTTGGGTTGCATTACGAACCTGACCCCCTGATCAAACCAGCTTGTCCACTGATCTAATTGCACCCCCTAGCCTAGACCTGGCAAGCCCCAGCTCCACCCAAGCCTCCTAGGATGCACTGGCATTTCGCTGAGCACCTGGTGCGCGTGCTCTGGGCGCGCCCAGAGCGCACGTTTTGCACGCGCGCGCACCGAGCCGCCGCGTCTCACTGCCGCCCCCGTGCTCGTCCTGGCCACTACCCTCTCGCAACCAGCATGGCCGCCTCCTCCCTCGTTGCAGAGCCGTCCCTGGGGCTGCACAACGCCGCCGTTAGGTCGGCCATGGCCATTAGCGGCCGGCCACAGCAGGCCCCTGCTCAGGACAGCGCCGCCCAAGCCACCCGCGCGCGCCAGCTGCTCCTGGAACAGCGCGATATCATCCGCAAGCCCGTCCGTTAGCTCGCGTCGCCGCCACATCGCCCTGCAGCACAGAATGGCGGTTCGTCGTTGTTCTTATCTTCGGCCGCCTCGGGACCGACCTAACCGCATTATAAAAGGAGCCCCGAGCCTCTCCGAACCCTCAGGCAACCTCAAGCAAACCCTCTGGAGCTCCCCTAGCCCGCAATCGACGGGGGAAGGCCGTCTTCCCCATCTCCGGCCGGTTCGGCCGCCGCCACTCCCCGGCTCCACTCGTCGCAACCAGGGCCTCCCCCACCCAACTAGTGCCACCATTCCCTTCCCCTCGATCTCGCGGAGCCACCCAACACCTCAAAATCACTCGGGAGTCGTCGTAGCATGAACCCCCAAACTCACCCGTAGCTGCCGTCCCCCGCGGAGCTCGCCGCCGGCGACTCCCTTCATCCCGCCACCTCCTCGACCACCGGGAGGACCGCCCTAGCCTTGCGGATCCATCCCCGCCCACAGAAGCCCGCGGGAAGCCGCCAATCGCCGGCGACGATCGCCGGAGCCCTGCCTCCACACGGCCAGAGGAGGAAGGAGGCGGGGGAGACCGGTCAAACCTGACCAGTGGGCCCCCTGGACCCACTGTCAGTGACCCCCGCACCGGTCCACGTGGTTTAAGTGAAAGCATAAAAGCTAAGTACGCCTTCGACGTGTACTCTTTCCGAAACATTTTTCTTTTTTTCAGTTTTATTTTAAAAACAGAAAGTTGACTAAACTTTGACTGACTATATCTTTCAAAATAAAACTCCAAATGAGTTGATTCTTTTTCCTACCTCTCTCTTATTTAGTCTACTTTATTTTAAGATTTATTTGAAAAAATTCAGACAACTTTTTCCACTGTTTTGAAACTATGTTTTAATTTGAGTAATTTCAAAAATAGGTTTTTGAAGAAGTCAACTTTCAAAAGGCACACCCCACTTGCATGCTCTTGAAGGCAAGCATTCTGAACCCTGGCATAATATTTTTCATGCATTGTTTGACACGATTATAACACCACCTCATTACGTAGAACTCGTTATTTTATGGGGTGATATGATCATTTGCATGAATGTATATTAGAGATTTCCTTGCTGTTGGAAATGGTCAAGCTTGTGACAGTAATCATCCTCATATGCTTTTCGTGCCTACGGGAAGGAAGCCGGGAAAGTCTCTGTCTTGGGTAGACCTGAGCTTGTCCCTAGTTCCTCGTCGAGACGAGTGTGTCCGGTATGGCATGATGGGGTATGATGAGTGGTGATTTTGTCTGTTGGATGAAATATATTCGTTATGCTAATCATGCAGGGAATACTTAATCCTCCTGAGTCGACCATAGATCAAGTCTTGTTCCGGTAACCCCCATACTTGTTTCGTACTACCACTTGTTCCTGCCACAGGTAGGGTACGGTTCAGTAAGTTGTCAACCCCTTTCCTAGCACACACCATACAGAGATGCCATGGTGGAAGATACCGGATGCATCCGATAGGCAGGCCACCTGGTCCGGGGGCATGGGTGTTTCCGGTTGGGACCGAGAGGGGAGGCCACCCCTTAGAGCGTGCGATATAAGTTTGATCCCATGCAACGCGAGGTTGTGGCCTCCCCACTTAGAGTTTTTCTTGACAGGTGCCGTGGGTGATTCCAGACACCGGTAAATTAAGCTGGTGTGTGCAGGTCAGGTGCGTTTTCAATTAAAAGACCGTAGACGGAATTAGTCCCAATGGACTGAAGGAATCCGTTACTCGTGGGTAAAGAGTACACTCTCCGCAGAGATTAAATCTATTCGAATAGCCATGTCCATGGTTAAGGACTCCAGTCTGGGATGGATCCAGTGTCGGTCTTAGTGTCGGTCTTCGGAGGAGAAACTACTAAACAAGAACTTGGATCATGACGGGTGACTTATGATTATTATTATTATTATGGACTAGCCCCTTTATATTATTCGAAGTTTTGAGTATCCCTGGGATGGTTCTACCTCCTGGATATTCACTGTGATTGTTTTTCTCATAAGCCCTTTATGTGGTGTCGCTGAGACGCCCGACTGTGGCCTGCTTGTTAATTATTTACTTTATAAGCCCTTTATGTGGTGTCACTGAGACGCCCGACTGTGGCATGTTTGTTATTTATTTACTCCATAAGCCCTTTATGTGGTGTCGCTGAGATGCCCGACTGTGGCATGCTTGTTATTTATTTACTCCATAAGCCCTTTATGTGGTGTCGCTTAGACGCCCGACTGAGGCATGTTTCATATCATGATCCTTTCGAGGCGTCGATTCAAACACCCGACCAGTGCATTTTACTTCTACTCCATTATTGCATATTCATGTTACATATAAATAACCTGCTTGCATGCATCAAGAATTTTATTTTTATGACGAAGGTTATGATCATAGAATATTTCAGAGTATGATTACCATTTGTTATATTATACCCGTGTTCTTAATGTTTGCGAGTACATTCAAAGTACTCACTGGCTTGTCCCTGGCTATTGTCTTGGCCAGATTTCTTGCATGGAGAGGAGCGACGTGATGACAGCCCTGGAACCTAAGCAACGGTGATAGCAGCCACGCGAAGATAGGAGTTAACCTGGTCAGTTGTTCCTGTGGGAAGTGGAGTCCCATAGACACTGATAATCCACAAACCGCTTCCACCCTCAACCACTAGAAACCTTGTGTTGTACTCATAGGTCAGAGTGGCCTTGTACTACATATTATGTATTTTGCTTGGAGTTATTGTATCAAGTTTGTGTCTCGCTAGCTAACAGTAATCCTGGGGCTGGTGAGCATAAGGGCCATTTTCTGGGAAATTAATATCCCGAAATCCGGTCCTGACAGACTTGGTATCAGAGCCAGGCTGACCATTGGCTAATCCTATCTCAGCCAGGTCAATAAACCTAGGTTAACCAACCCACCAGACCTTAACCTAACCCCAGCCAAGCTTCCCGTGCAAGATAGCCACACAGTGACCCCGACACCTTTGGTAGTCGGTGCCCAACCTATCAACCTAGCCTGTCAATCACGCGCTAGTGACCGACACCTAGATTGTCCCATTCTCAAGCGTATGAAGGAAGACTCCGTCCCCTTTCTCTATAAAAAGGGCACACTAGCGTCAACTCAGCACCGCACAAGCTCTTTCCCAAACCAAGCCAAAATGCCTGGTCCCGTAGTGCACAACGAGACCACATCAACCAACCTTGGAGGTTTTGTGACCGTGCTCGCGAACCTCACCCGCCGTGCCTTTGCATTAGAAGAACCCCCAGAGTATGTTGTGTACCAAGGACCCATGAGCGGTGAGAGCCGTCAATTTTGGGTCTATCGCCAGAACGCCCCTACAGGTTCACCGGAAGGACAACTTCCTTTGAGCCACAAGCCATTCAACTGGCTGCTCGAGAGGCTATAGTTCAACTCCGACACTTGTCGCCCAGACTTAACTGTCGCTTGTTCTACTACTACCCCAGCCGTGACGGGTATGGTAGGCCACCCCAGGTTGCCAACGGAGACCACGAGATGGACCCTGCATTGTTGCATCTGGTGCGCTATGTAAGTGCACTAGAGGATTTGTTCGATCAAATCACCCTTGATCTGATCGCAGCTCGTGGAGAGCTGATCCGCCGAGCCCCGGCCAGAGGAGAAGATGAGCCCAACACCGACAACCCAGTCGTGCTATTTGGACAACCGATCGAGTCCCTGAGGTCTGCCCCAGTCATTGACCAAAACTCCTTGATGACCCCAGAAGTGCTTCGTCGTCTTTTGGGAACACACTCCAGCGGGATTGTGGCCAACAATCCCCAAGATGGTCATCATCGCTACCCCGACCCTGCAGTCCCTCAACCCCCTCCAGCTAATCCCAACAGTGAAAACCGTGGAGAAGCCTCGACGTCCTCAAGGCAAGCCCGCTTAGATATTAACGAGGTAGACTGAGTCACTCGAGTAGTATCGAGTCTTAGTATGTCCCCGCCTTGTAACTGTGTAATCCTGTATCACCGTAATTAAATCTTGTTGCTTGTGCGCCCTATTTTAAATAGTAACCATACATAAGTATGTTGGTGTGCGATTGCTAAATTATTATTTTTTACCCGAGCATAGCTACCAACCCTGGCGACTCAAAGGTTGTACTATGAGTAAAACCTTCTGGTTTCAACTAATTGGAGTGATGTTTTTCCTAAAACAACTCTTAACAAATCTCGAGGACGAGATTTGTCTTAAGGGGGGTAGTGTTGTGACACCCCAAATTTTTTAACTTGTTTTATTAATTAAAAAATTTCCAGGAAACTTAAACTTTTATTTTCTGGATTCCCTTTTGATTTCATAACCATTCTTTTCCTTATTATTATGGAGTTTTTACCCCAAGTGAAAACTTTTCAATCATTATTGGGCTTATTTACCCTCTCAAGTAAAACATTTCTATTATCAGTGGATTTATTTGCATAATTATTTCTCTCTGAGCTTTATTCCTTAAAATGATTTTTCATTTGGTTTTTGAGCTCTATTTGAACTACAACCAATTGATATATTTATTTAAAAATCCCACCAAGAATTGGAGATGTCAGGTGATATTTTTAAATCACTTTTATGCAAAAATATCTTCTGTTCATTGGAGATTTTGAGCTCTACACCAAGTTTCCAAATCTGGTCCAGTGGGCAATTTTGCACTGCAACCTAATTAAATATTTCTTTAAAACTTCCACCAAAAATATGGGATGTTAATAGGAGTATATTATTTACCTTTATGCAAAAACCTAGTTATGTCCTTTGAAAATTTTGAGTGAATCAACCTCATCTTCATTCTGGTCCAACTTGATGATTTGTACTGCAATCATATTTTTGCTTGCTCTTTTTCCCTTGATTCTTTCTCTTGCTTGTAGACCACCCTGCAAAACCCTTAAGTCTAGGAACATGAACCCATTGGAATATTTTTGGTCCATGAAATGATAGCCTTTAGGTTTTGTCCAGAATTGCTTTTCTCAAATTTTTGCACTAACAAGTTTCTATGTTTGACTAACTAACCTGGCCACCATCTACTACACCTAAAGAGACCCCAATCTGGAGATTATGGCCACCCCAAGAAATGCCTAAGTGCCCTTGGAATTTTGTCAAACACCTTGAGTGCATGAGCAGTTTTGGCATGAGTTTTGGGTTGCATTATGAACTTGACCCCCTGATCAAACCAACTTGTCCACTGATCTAATTGCACCCCCTAGCCTAGACCTGGCAAGCCCCAACTCCACCCAAGCCTCCTAGGATGCACTGGCATTTCGCCGAGCACCTGGTGCGCGTGCTCTGGGCCTGGTGCGCGTGCTCTGGGCCTGGTGCGCGTGCTCTGGGCGCGCCCAGAGTGTACGTTTTGCACGCGCGCGCACCGAGCCGCCGCGTCTCACTGCCGCCCCCGTGCTTGTCCTGGCCACTACCCTCTCGCAACCAGCATGGCCGCCTCCTCCCTCGTTGCAGAGCCGTCCCTAGGGCCGCACAACGCCGCCGTCAGGTCGGCCGTGGCCATTAGCGGCCGACCACAGCAGGCCCCTACTCAGGATAGCGCCGCCCGAGCCACCCGCGCGCGCCAGCTGCCCCTGGAACAGCGCGACCTCATCCGCAAGCCCGTCCGTTAGCTCGCGTCGCCGCCACGTCGCCCTGCAGCACAGAATGGCGGTTCGCCATAGTTCTTATCTCCGGCCGCCTCGGGACCGACCTAACCGCGCTATATAAGGAGCCCCGAGCCTCTCCGAACCCTCAGGCAACCTCAAGCAAACCCTCTGGAGCTCCCCTAGCCCGCAATCGACGGAGGAAGGCCGTCTTCCCCATCTCCGGCCGGTTCGGCCGCCGCCACTCCCCAGCTCCGCTCGTCGCAACCAGGGCCTCCCCCACCCAACTAGTGCCACCATTCCCTTCCCCTCGATCTCGTGGAGCCACCCAACACCTCAAAATCACTCGGGAGCCGTTGAAGCACGAACCCCCAAACTCACCCGTAGCTGTCGTCCGCCGCGGAGCTCACCGTCGGCGACTCCCTTCATCCCCGCCACCTCCTCGACCACCAGGAGGACCGTCCTGGCCTTGCGGATCCATCCCCGCCCACAGAAGCCCGCGGGAAGCCGCCAATCACCGGTGACGATCGCCGGAGCCCCACCTCCACACGGCCAGAGGAGGAAGAAGGCGGGGGGAGACCAGTCAAACCTGACTAGTGGGCCCCCTGGACCCACTGTCAGTGACCCCCGCACCGGTCCACGTGGTTTAAGTGAAAGCGTAAAAGCTAAGTACGCCTTCGACGTGTACTCTTTTCGAAACATTTTTCTTTTTTTCAGTTTTATTTTAAAAACAGAAAATTGACTAAACTTTGACTAACTATATCTTTTAGAATAAAACTCCAAATGAGTTGATTCTTTTTCCTACCTCTCTCAAATTTAGTCTAGTTTATTTTAAGATTTATTTGAAAAAATTTAAGACAACTTTTTACACTGTTTTGAAACTATATTTTAATTTGAATAATTTCAAAATTAGGTTTTTGAAGAAGAAGTCAACTTTCAAAAGGCACAGCCCACTTGCATGCTCTTGAAGGCAAGCATTCTGAACCCTGGCATAATATTTTTCATGCATTGTTTGACATGATTATAACACCACCTCATTACGTAGAATTCGTTATTTTATGGGGTGATATGATCATTTGCATGAATGTATATTAGAGATTTCCTTGCTGTTGGAAATGGTCAAGCTTGTGACAGTAATCATCCTCGTATGCTTTTCGTGCCTACCGGAAGGAAGCCGGGAAAGTCTCTGTCTTGGGTAGACCTGAGCTTGTCCCTAGTTCCTCGTCAAGACGAGTGTGTCCGGTATGGCATGATGGGGTATGATGAGTGGTGATTCTGTATGTTGGATGAAATATATTTGTTGTGCTAATCATGCGGGGAATACTTAATCCTCCTGAGTCGACCATAGATCGAGTCTTGTTCCGGTAACCCCCATACTTGTTTTGTACTACCACTTGTTCCCGCCACAGGTAGGGTACGGTTCAGTAAGTTGTCAACCCCTTTCCTAGCACACACCATACAGAGAGGCAATGGTGGAAGATACCGGATGCATCTGGTAGGCAGGCCACCTGGTCCGGGGGCATGGGTGTTTCCGGTTGGGACCGAGAGGGGAGGCCACCCCTTAGAGCGCGCGATATAAGTTTGATCCCATGCTACACGAGGTTGTAGCCTCCCCACTTAGAGTTTTGCTTGACAGGTGTCGTGGGTGATTCCAGACACCGGTAAGTTAAGCTGGTGTGTGCAGGTCAGGTGCGTTTTCAATTAAAAGACCGTAGACGGAATTAGTCCCAATGGACTGAAGGAATCTGTTACTCGTGGGTAAAGAGTACACTCTCTATAGAGATTAAATCCATTCTAATAGTCGTGTCCATGGTTAAGGACTCCAGTCTGGGATGGATCGATTGTCGGTCTTAGTGTCGGTCTTTGGAGGAGAAACTACTAAACCAGAGCTTGGATCATGACGGGTGACTTATGATGATTATTATTATTATGGACTAACCCCTTTACATTATTCGAAGTATTGAGTATCCCTGGGACGGTTCTACCTCCTGGATATTCACTGTGATTGTTTTTCTCATAAACCCTTTATGTGGTGTCGCTGAGACGCCCGACTGTGGCCTGCTTGTTAATTATTTACTTTATAAACCCTTTATGTGGTGTCGCTGAGACGCCCGACTGTGGCATGTTTGCCATTTATTTACTCCATAAGCCCTTTATGTGGTGTCGCTGAGACGCCCGACTGTGGCATGCTTGTTATTTATTTACTCCATAAGCCATTTATGTGGTGTCGCTTAGACGCCCGACTAAGGCATGTTTCATATCATGATCCTTTCGAGGCGTCGCTTCAGACACCCGACTGATGCATTTTACTTCTACTCCATTATTACATATTCATGTTACATATAAATAACCTGCTTGCATGCATCAAAAATTTTATTTTTATGACGAACATTATGATCATAGAATATTTCAGAGTATGATTACCATTTGTTATATTATACTCGTGTTCTTAATGTTTGCGAGTACATTCAAAGTACTCACTGGCTTGTCCCTGGCTATTGTCTTGGCCAGATTTCTTGCATGGAGAGGAGCAACGTGATGACAGCCCTGGAACCTAAGCAACGGTGATAGCAGCCATGCGAAGATAGGAGTTAACCAGGTCAGCTGTTCCTATGGGAAGTGGAGTCCCATAGACACTGATGATCCACAAACCGCTTCCGCCCTCAACCACTAGAAACCTTGTGTTGTACTCATAGGTCAGAGTGGCCTTGTACTACATATTATGTATTTTTCTTGGAGTTATTGTATCAAGTTGTGTCTCGCCAGCTAACAGTAATCCTGGGCCTGGTGAGCATAAGGGCCATTTTCTGGGAAATTAATATCCTGAAATCCGGTCCTAACATTTTCATGGATTTAGCGCTAAGTATGGACTTGACTCTGAGATAGTAGCTACTTTCTGTGAATCTTTTGCTACTCACTTTGATCTCCCTAAGGAGAAGTGGTTTAAATATAATCCTCCCATTGAAGTAAAAGTAGTTGCACCTATTATAGTTCAAGAAAAGACTGTCACCTATAGTGATCCTGTTGTTCCTACTACTTATGTTGAGAAACCTCCTTTCCCTGTTAGGATAAAGGGTCATGCTAAAACTTCATCCGTTGTTCGTAAGAGTAACACTAGGACTTATACACCTCCTGAGCAAATCAAAGTTGAACCTAGTATTGCTATGGTTAAAGATCTCTTGGATGATGATTTAGATGGGCATGTTACTTATTTCTGTGGTGAGACTACTAATATTGTTAGACCAGATACTAAGATACATAGACCTGTGGTAGGCATGCCTGTTATTTCTGTTAAAATGGGAGATCATTGTTATCATGGCTTATGTGATATGGGTGCTAGTGCTAGTGCAATACCCTAAGATTTATATAAAGAAATTATGCATGATATTTCACCCGTTGAATTGGAAGGTATTGATGTTACTATCAAACTTGCCAATAGAGATACTATTTCACCAATTGGGATTGTTAGAGATGTTGAAGTCTTGTGTGGGAAGGTTAAATATCCTGCTGATTTTCTTGTTCTTAGTTCCCCACAGGATGACTTTTGTCACATTATTTTTGGTAGACCCTTCTTGAATACAGTTAATGCTAAGATTGATTGTGAAAAGGATACTGTTACAACTGGCTTAGAGGGTATGTCTCATGAGTTTAATTTTGCTAAGTTTCGTAGACAACCTCGTGATAGAGAATCACCTAGTAAGGATGAGATTATTGGTCTTGCTTCTATTGCCGTGCCTCCTACTGATACGTTAGAATAATATTTGCTAGACCATGAAAATGATATGTTTATGAAGGAAAGAAGGGAAATAGATGAAGTGTTCCTTCAACAGGAACCTATTCTAAAACACAACCTACCCGTTGAAATTCTAGGGGATCCCCCTCCACCCAAGGGTGATCCCGTGTTTGATCTCAAACCATTACCTGATAATCTTAAGTATGCTTATCTTGATGAAAAGAAAATATATCTTGTTATTATTAGTGCTAACCTTTCAGAGCAAGAAGAAGAAAGATTATTGAAAACTCTGAAGAAGCATCATGCTGCTATCAGATATACTCTGGATGATCTCAAGGGCATTAGTCCCATGTTATGCCAACACAAAATTAATTTGGAGAACGATGTCAAACCAGTTAGAGTCCTCAACGACGATTGAATCCTAAGATGAAAGAAGTGGTAAGAAAGGAGATACTAAAGCTCCTTGAGGCAGGTATAATTTATCCCGTTGCTGATAGTGATTGGGTAAGCCCTGTCCATTGTGTTCCTAAAAAGGGAGGTATTACTGTTGTTACTAATGATAAAGATGAATTGATCCCGCAAAGAATTATTACAGGTTATAGGATGGTAATTGATTTCCATAAATTAAATAAGGCTACTAAGAAAGATCATTACCCTTTACCTTTTATTGATCAAATGCTAGAAAGAATATCCAAACACACACATTTTTGCTTTCTAGATGGTTATTCTGGTTTCTCTCACATACCTGTATCAGCGAAGGATCAATCTAAAACTACTTTTACGTGCCCTTTCGGTACTTTTGCTTATAGACGTATGCCTTTTGGTTTATGTAATGCACCTGCTACCTTTCAAAGATGCATGATGGCTATATTCTCTGACTTTTGTGAAAAGATTTGTGAGGTATTCATGGATGATTTCTCCGTCTATGGATCCTCTTTTGATGATTGCTTGAGCAACCTTGATCGAGTTTTGCAGAGAGCGAAGACACTAGTCTCGTCTTGAATTGGGAAAAGTGCCACTTTATCATTAATGAAGGCATTGTCTTGGGGCATAAGATTTCCCAGAGAGGTATTGAAGTTGATAAAGCTAAAGTTGATGCTATTGAAAAGATGCCATGTCCCAAGGACATAAAAGGTATAAGAAGTTTCCTTGGTCATGCCGGTTTTTATAGGAGGTTCATTAAGGACTTTTCTTAAATCTCTAGGCCTCTGACTAATTTATTGCAAAAAGATATTCCTTTTGTCTTTGATGATGATTGTGTAGAAGCATTTGAAATACTTAAGAAAGCTTTGATCACTGCACCTATTGTTCAGCCACCTGATTAGAATTTAACCTTTGAAATTATGTGTGATGCTAGTGATTATGTTGTAGGTGCTGTTCTAGGGCAAAGAGTTGATGAGAAATTGAATGTTATCCAATATGCTAGTGAAACCCTTGATACTGCCCAAAGAAATTATGCTACTACTGAAAAAGAGTTCTTAGCAGTTGTGTTTGCTTGTGATAAGTTTAGACCTTATATTGTTGATTCCAAAGTTACATTCACACCGATCATGCTGAAATTAAATATCTTATGGAAAAGAAAGATGCTAAGCCTAGACTTATTAGATGGGTTCTCTTGCTCCAAGAATTTGATTTGCATATTATTGATAGAAAGGGAGCTGAGAATCCCGTTGCAGACAACTTGTCTAGGTTAGAGAATGTTCTTGATGACCCACTGCCTATTGATGATAGCTTTCCTGATGAACAATTAGCGGTCATTAATGCTTCTCGTACTGCTCCTTGGTATGCCGATTATGCTAATTACATTGTTGCTAAATTTATACCACCTAGTTTCACATACCAGCAAAAGAAAAGGTTCTTTTATGATTTAAGACATTACTTCTGGGATAACCCACACCTTTATAAAGAAGGAGTAGATGGTGTTATTAGACGTTGTGTACCTGAGCATGAACAGGAACAGATCCTACGCAAGTGTCACTCTGAATTCTATGGAGGACACCACGCTGGAGATAGAACTGCACACAAGGTACTTCAATCCGGTTTTTATTGGCCTACTCTCTTCAAAGATGCCCGTAAGTTTGTCTTATCTTGTGATGAATGTCAACGAATTAGTAATATTAGTAGACGTCAAGAAATGCCTATGAATTATTATCTTGTCATTGAACCATCAGATGTTTGCGGCTTTGATTATATGGGACCTTTTCCTGCCTCTAATGGTTATACACATATTTTAGTTGTTGTTGATTACGTTACTAAGTGGGTAGAAGCTATTCCAACTAGTAGTGTTGATCATAACACTTCTATTAAGATGCTTAAAGAAGTTGTTTTTCCAAGGTTTGGAGTCCCTAGATATCTTATGAATGATGGTGGTTCACATTTTATTCACAGTGCTTTCCGTAAGATGCTTGCTAAGTATGATGTTAATCATAGAATTGCATCTCCTTATCACCCGCAGTCTAGTGGTCAAGTAGAGTTGAGCAATAGAGAGCTCAAATTAATTTTGCAAAAGACTGTGAATAGATCTAGAAAGAATTGGTCCAAGAAACTTGATGATGCATTATGGGCCTATAGAACTGCATACAAAAATCCTATGGGTATGTCTCCGTATAAGATGGTTTATGGAAAAGCATGTCACTTACCTCTAGAACTTGAACATAAAGCATATTGGGCTATTAAAGAGCTCAACTATGACTTCAAACTTGCTATCGAGAAGAGGTTATTTGATATTAGCTCACTTGATGAATGGAGAACCCAAGCCTATGAGAATGCTAAGCTATTCAAAGAAAAAGTCAAACACTGGCATGATAAAAGGATACAAAAGCGTGAGTTTAATGTAGGTGATTATGTGTTATTATTCAACTCTTGTTTAAGATTTTTTGCAGGAAAATTTCTCTCTAAATGGGAAGGTCCTTATGTTATCGGGGAAGTCTATCATTCCGGTGCCATAAAAATCAACAACTTTGAAGGCACAAGTCCGAGGTTGGTGAACGGTCAAAGAATTAAACATTATATCTCAGGTAATCCTATCAATGTTGAAACTAATATTGTTGAAACCGTAACCCTGGAGGAATACATAAGGGACACTTTCCAGAATGTTCCAGACTCCGAAAAGGAATAGGTATGTGGTATGGTAAGTAAACCGACTCCAAAACAATTCTAATGGCAATTTTTATCTATTTTGGTATATTTAAGAATTTTAGGAAGAAAGAAGTAGTCCAGGAAGGACACGAGGCCTCCACGAGGGTGGAGGGCACGCCCACCCTTCCTGGGTGCGCCCCCTATCTCGTGGCCACCTCGTGTGCCTCCCGGACTCCATTTTCTTGCACGTTATGTATTTGGTCGGTAAAAATTCATTATAGAATCTCTCGAAGGCTTCGACCACCATATCACGCAAAAATCCTCTGTTTTTGTTTCGAGCTATTCCTGTTGCAGATTAAGAGCAAGATGTCTTCTCAAGAGTCAGTCGGAAGAGTCGGGTGTCTCACCCGATACCAGGTACAGGAGCAAATAGCGATGCTTATCACTTTGGACCATCAACGGAGAACAAGATGGAGGCCGACTTCAAAAGGATAGATGCCATGGAGGAAGATCAAGAAGTCACTTCTCGCTTCCAAGCAGGATTCATGATGGGGGAACTACATAGCTCGGTTCTCCCAAATTCGGTCATCCCTTCCGATGTTAAATTTCTTTCTTATGAAAATATGAAAAAGAGCGTCACTTGTTCTCCAGATGCTATGCAACATCCTTAGGTAAAGGGAGCTTTAGCCGTTACGGGCAAGCTCCACAAAGAAATTATGGGCCTCAAACAACAAGTCAATAAGCTCGAGGAGGAGAATCATATCCTGAGGGGCATCATTGCCAAGAAGATCACAACACCAACTATGAGGAAGGAGACATAATCACATGGGTATGGGCACTCCTCTTGGCAACTTCCAAGCTTGGGGGAGGTGCCCCGGTATCGTATCACCCTCACACTCCTATCTTTACCATTTTATTTAGTTCGATCCTTTTAGTAGTATCTTGATCTAGTAGATTGAAGTTTTGATATCAAGTAGTTTTGAGTTTTGCTTTGTGATCTCTTTCTGTAATCGAGTCAGTGAGCTATCTATAATAAAGATTAGTGTTGAGTCAAGGGCTTTGCTATCTTGCCATGATCTTGAGAAAGTAGAAAGAATAGAAAGAATAAAAGAGTTCATGTTGATCTTATGGATAGTAATCACTTCACACATAGAAAGTATGAGGCATAAAAGTTGTTGAGAGTTGATGAACGTAGTTTTGATCATCATTGCAATTAATAGGAAGTAATAAGGAAAGAGAGGTTTCACATACAAATATATTATCTTGGGCATCTTTTATGATTGGGAGCACTCATTAAGTATGACATGCGAAAAGAGTTGATGTTGGACAAGGAAGACAACGTAATGGTTTATGTTTTCTCACATCTCAGTTAAAGTATATTGTCATTAACCTTCCAAACATGTTGAGCTTGCCTTTCCCCCTCATGCTAGCCAAAATTCCTTCCACCAAGTAGAGATACTACTTGTGCTTCCAAATATCCTTAAACCCAATTTTTCCATGAGAGTCCACCATACCTACCTATGGATTGAGTAAGATCCTTCAAGTAAGTTGTCATGCTGCAGGCAATAAAAATTGCTCTCCAAATATGTATGACTTATTAGTGCAGAGAAAATAAGCTTTATAAGATCTTGTTGTGGAAGCAATAAAAGTGACGGACTGCATAATAAAGGTCCACATACAAGTGGCAATATAAAGTGACGTTCTTTTGCATTAAGATTTTTTGCATCCAACCCTAAAAGCACATGGCAACCTCTGCTTCCCTCTACGAAGGGCCTATCTTTTACTTTATGTTTTTACTTTATGCTTGAGTCAAGGTGATCTTCACCTTTCCCTTTTTCATTTTATCCTTTGGCAAGCTCCTCGTGTTTGAAATATCTTGATATATATATATCCAATTGGATGTAAGATAGCGTGGACTATTATTGTTGACATCACCTAAAGGTGAATACGTTGGGAGGCAACACAATAAGCCCCTATCTTTCTCAGTGTCCGGTTGAAACTCCATAACCACAAGTATTGCATGAGTGTTAGAAATTGTAGAAGACTACATGATAGTTGAGTATGTGGACTTGCTGAAAAGCTCTATTCTTGACTCTTTCTGATGTTATGATAAATTGCAATTGCTTCAATGACTGAGATTATAGTTTGTTAGTTCCCGATGAAGTTTCTGAACCATACTTGACATTGTGAATTGATTGTTACTTGATCATAAGAAATTACATGATAAAATATATTTATGTTGCTGTTATAAGAATGATCATGATGCCCTCATGTCCGTATTTTATTTTTATCGACACCTCTATCTCTAAACATGTGGACATATTTTTTGATATCGGCTTCCGCTTGAGGACAAGCGAGGTCTAAGCTTGGGGGAGTTGATACATCCATTTTGCATCATGCTTTTATATCAATATTTATTGCATTATGGGCTGTTATTACACATTATATCTCAATACTTATGGTTATTCTCTCTTATTTTACAAGGTTTACCATGAAGAGGGAGAATGCCGGCAGCTGGAATTCTGGCTGGAAAAGGAGCAAATATTGGAAACCTATTCTGCACAGCACCAAAAATCCTGAAACTCCACTGAAGTCATTTTTGGAATTAATAAGAATTATTGAGCGAAAGAAACACCAGAGGGGGCCCACACCCTGGCCATGAGGGTGGGGGTGCGCCCACCCCTACTGGGCGCACCCCCTGTCTCCTGGGCCCACTGGTGGCCCTCCGGTGTCCATCTTCTGCTATATGAAGGCTTTTACCCTGGAAAAAATCAGGGGCAAGCTTACGGGGCGAAACTCCACCGCCATGAGGCGGAACCTTGGCGGAATCAATCTAGGGCTCCAGCGGAGCTGTTCTGCCGGGGAAACTTCCCTCCGGGAGGGGGAAATCATCACCATCGTCATCACCAACGATCCTCTCATCGGGAGGGGGTCAATCTCCATCAACATCTTCACCAGCACCATCTCCTCTCAAAACCCTAGTTCATCTCTTGTATCCAATCTTGTATCAAAACCACAAATTGGTACCTGTGGGTTGCTAGTAGTGTTGATTACTCCTTATAGTTGATGCTAATTGGTTTACTTGGTGGAAGATCATATGTTCAGATCCTTAATGAATATTATTACTCCTCTTATTATGAACATGAATATGCTTTGTGAGTAGTTACGTTTGTTCCTGAGGACATGGGTGAAGTCTTGCTATTAGTAGTCATGTGAATTTGGTATTCGTTCAATATTTTGATGAGATGTATGTTGTCTTTCCTCTAGTGGTGTTATGTGAACGTCGACTACATGACACTTCACCATTATTTGGGCCTAGAGGAAGGCATTGGTAAGTAATAAGTAGATGATGGGTTGCTAGAGTGACAGAAGCTTAAACCCTAGTTTATGCGTTGCTTCGTAAGGGGCTGATTTGGATCCATATGTCTAATGATGTGGTTAGGTTTACCTTAATACTTCTTTTGTAGTTGTGGATGCTTGCAATAGGGGTTAATCATAAGTGGGATGCTTGTCCAAGTAAGGTCAGTACCCAAGCACCGATCCACCCACATATCAAATTATCAAAGTACCGAACGCGAATCATACGAGCGTGATGAAAACTAGCTTGACGATAATTCCCATGTGTCCTCGGGAGCTCCTTTCCCATCATAAGAAATTGTCCAGGCTTATCCTTTGCTACAAAAAGGATTGAGACACCTTGCTGCACTTTATTTACTTTGAATGCTTGTTACTCGTTACAATTTATCTTATCACAAAACTATCTGTTACCTACAATTTCAGTGCTTGCAGAGAAAACCTTACTGAAAACCGCTTGTCATTTCCTTCTGCTCCTCGTTGGGTTCGACACTCTTACTTATCGAAAGGACTACGATAGATCCCCTATACTTGTGGGTCATCAGGTCCATGTATGAAAACAAAGTATGGACTTTGACAGACTTGCCCGATGATCGGTGAGCCATAGAAAATAAATGGATCTTTAAGAAGAAGACTGACGCGGATGGTAATGTGACCATCTATAAAGCTCGGCTTGTCGCTAAGGGTTATTGACAAGTTCAAGGGGTTGGCTACGATTAGACCTTCTCACCCGTAGCGAAGCTTAAGTCCGTCCAAATCATGTTAGCAATTGCCACATTCTATGATTATGAAATATGGCAAATGGACATCAAAACGGCATTCCTTAACGGTTTCCTTAAGGAAGAATTGTATATGATGTAGCCGAAAGGTTTTGTCGATCCTAAGAATGCTAACAAGGTGTGCAAGCTCTAGCGCTCCATGGGCTGGTGCAAGCATCTCGGAGTTAGAACATTCGCTTTGATGAAATGATCAAAGCGTTTGGGTTTATGCAGACTTATGGAGAAGCCTGCGTTTACAAGAAAGTGAGTGGGAGCTCTGTAGCATTTCTCATATTATATGTGGATGACATACTATTTATGGGAAATGATATAGAACTTTTGGAAAGCATAAAGGCCTACTTGAATAAGTGTTTTTCAGTGAAGGACCTTGGAGAAGCTGCTTACATATTAGGCATCAAGATCTATAGAGATAGATCGAGACGCCTCATCGGTCTTTCACAAACACATACCTTGATAAGATATTGAAGAAGTTCAATATGGATCAGTCCAAGAAAGGGTTCTTGCCTGTATTGCAAGGTGTGAGATTGAGCACTGCTCGATGCCCGACCACGACAGAAGATAGAGAAAAGATGAGTGTCATCCCCTATGCCTCAGCCATAGGGTCTATTATGTATGTCATGCTGTGTACCAGACCTGATGTGAACCTTGCCGTAAGTTTGGTAGGGAGGTACCAAAGTAATCCCGGCATGGAACACTGGACAGCGGTCAAGAATATCCTGAAGTACTTGAAAAGGACTAAGGATATGTTTCTCGTTTATGGAGGTGACGAGGAGCTCGTCGTAAAGAGTTACGTCGATGCTAGCTTCAACACAGATCTGGATGACTCCAAGTCACAAACCGGATACGTGTATATTTTGAATGGTGGGGCAGTCAGCTGGTGCAGTTGCAAGCAAAGCGTCGTGGCAGGATCTACATGTGAAGCAGAGTACATGGCAGCCTCGGAGGCAGCACATGAAGCAATCTGGATGAAGTAGTTCATTACTGACCTAGGAGTTATTACCAATGCGTCGGGCCCGATGACTCTCTTCTGTGACAACACTGGTGCTATTGCCCTTGCCAAGGAGCCCAGGTTTCACAAGAAGACCATGCATATCAAGCGTCGCTTCAACTCCATTTGTGAAAATGTTCAAGATGGAGACATAGATATTTGTAAAGTGCATACATATTTGAATGTCGCAGATCCGTTGACTAAACCTCTTCCACGAACAAAACATGATCAACACCAGAACTCTATGGGTGTTTGATTCATCACAATGTAAATATATTATTGACTCTAGTGAAAGTGGGAGACTGTTGGAAATATGCCCTAGAGGCAATAATAAAATGGTTATTATTATATTTCCTAGTTCATGATAATTGTCTATTATTCATGCTATAATTGTGTTGACCGGAAACCGTAATGCATATGTGAATACATAGACCACAACATGTCCCTAGTGAGCCTCTAGTTGACTAGCTCCTTCATCAATAGCTGGTTATGGTTTCCTGACCATGGACATTAGATGTCATTGATAACGGGATCACATCATTAGGAGAATGATGTGATGGACAAGATCCAATCCTAAGCATAGCACAAGATCATGTAGTTCGTTTGCTAAAAGTTTTTCTAATCTCAAGTATCCTTTCCTTAGACCATGATATTGTGCAACTCCCGGATACCGTAGGAATTCTTTGGTTGTACCAAACGTCACAACGTAACTGGGTGGCTATAAAGGTACACTATAGGTATCTCCGAAAGTGTCGGTTGGGTTGGCACGAATCGAGACTGGGATTTGTCACTCTGTATGATGGAGAGGTATCTCTGGGCCCACTCGGTAATGCATCATCATAATGATCTCAATGTGACTAAGAAGTTAGTCACGGGATCATGCATTACAGAACGAGTAAAGTGACTTGCCAGTAACGAGATTGAACAAGGTATTGGGATACCGACGATCGAATCCCGGGCAAGTAACATACCGATTGACAAAGGGAATTGTATACGGGATTGATTGAATCCCCGACATCGTGGTTCATCCGATGAGATCATCGTGAAACATGTGGGAGCCAACATGGGTATCCAGATCCTGCTGCTGGTTATTGACCGGAGAGATGTCTCGGTCATGTCTGCATGATTTCCGAACCCGTAGGGTCTACACACTTAAGGTTCGGTGACGCTAGAGTTGTTATGGGAATTAGTATGCGGTTACCGAATGTTGTTCGGAGTCCCGGATGAGATCCCGGATGTCACGAGGAGTTCTGGAATGGTTCGGAGATAAAGATTTATATATGGGAAGTCCTTATTCGGTCGCTGGAAATGTTCGAGGGTATATCGGTATTGTATCGGGACCACCGAAAGGGTTCCGGGGGTCCACCGGGAGGGTCCACCTGCCCAGGAGGGCCCTATGGGCTGAATATGGAGGGGAACCAACCCCTAAGTGGGCTGGGCGCCAACCCCCCTAGGTCCCATGCGCCTAGGGTTGCGGGGGACCCTAAAGGGGGCGCCCCCCTTGGCTTGGGGGGCAAGCCTCCGCCCCTTGGCCGCCGCCCCCCCTTAGATCCATCTGGAGGGGGCCGGTGCCCCTCTCCCTTGCCCCTATAAATAGAGGGGAGGTGGGAGGGCTGTCGCACCCTTTCCCCTGGCGCAGCCCTCTCCCTCCCCAACACCTCCTCCTCCATAGTAGTGTTTGGCGAAGCCTTGCCGGAGAACTACAAGCTCCACCACCACGCCGTCGTGCTGCCGGAGCTCTCCCTCAACTTCTCCTCTCCCCTTGCTGGATCAAGAAGGAGGAGACATCCCCGGGCTGTACGTGTGTTGAACGCGGAGGCACCGTCCGTTCGGCGTTAGATCGGATCTTCCGTGATTTGAATCGTCGCGAGTACGACTCCCTCATCCGCGTTCTAGTAATGCTTCCGCTTAGCGATCTTCAAAGGTATGAAGATGCACATCCTCTCTCTCTCTCTCTCTCTCTCTCTCTCTCTCTCTTGTTGCTAGAATCTCCTAGATTGATCTTGGTTTTCGTAGGAATTTTTTTGAATTATTGCTACGTTCCTCAACATTAGTACCCTTACAACATTATCATACAATATTACAACATCACAAGTTTTGAGCAGAAGATAATCAAGTACACTTAATTAATTTGGTAGGTTAGTTGGCAATAGTTGAAATAGAGCCGAGTTTTTAGACATGAAAGAAAATTGAGAAAAAAAGCAATGCACTTGTGCTCAACAACATCAACAGAGCATAGTAATCTAAAAAACAAAGCACATTTTAGGTGGCTCTAGGTTGACATACTAGAGCTGAGCACAAGATTTATTAGTAGCACTAGTCGTCAACCTGTGCCTTCGCACGGGCTAGACACAAAAATGTTGACTTTAGTTGAATTTCATATAATAACTATTTTAACTTCTTTCGGTCAGCAACCTAGGCAACTAGCAGTATAAAAACCTTCAACTAAAGAAAAGAAAGAAACTAGGAGTGTTGGTTGAGAGATCCCAGTACATAAATGAGTTACCAAAATGAAAGGAAAGTAAAAACAGGGTGCCCACTCTAATCTAGTATCTTACAGAACTGCTAACACACAATCACCTGAAAGTTTCAGTTTTGGTCAGTCATCTCAACCAAGATGATTTGCTTTGAGATGAACAACCATGATATGAGGATCTAAGAGTGGTGGAGATTGACTATAATAATAAAGCATGGTTTCTTAAGGGCCATGAAAATAAGAACAACATATACACGACTACTGCCCGGTGTACTGTATTCACCCTCAACGAGACCATAACTCTTAATAGCTAAAAAAACTTGACGTGGAAATATACTCTGAAATTTTGAAACAAGTCTGAAACTACTCTGAACATAGCATAATGATCATAACAGATTGTGAACCCTAGGCGGAGACAGTGACCAATTGGGGTGGCATGAGGCGGAGGAGGGGGTCGCCGGGGCACACTTACTTGAGGACAATGATCGTGGAACTTCTGCCCAATGGCTGCGATCCATTGCCGATAGATTCTGGAGCCTTTCAACTCGCTGTGCAGAAATACGGAATGCATATGTAAATGAAATTTAAATGGGAAGTGTTGTTCATGAAATCAAACAGAGATACAACAAGACAACTCATCCAATATCTACTATCAACACCATATCAAACAGAGATACAAGTTCCCAACTAGCATATCACATTTCTGCTAATACAATATGATGTCAAATACAAAGTAGACGGAACCCAGAGTAAGACACAACACAGGAAATCCTTAGGAATATGAAAGTACATATGAAACAGATGGTGAAATTACATCAGAGATGAAATAATTACAAAGAATCCTTGGAACAAGCTAATCAAATGGTTAACAGACGACATGGTGCTAAATTTAGCAGAACTCCCAGCACAAAATATATGAACAGATCTACCAGCACAAATATATCAACAGATCTACCGGCACAAATATATTAACATGATCTACCAGCACAATCTTTAACCTCGTGGGGACATCAAACGAACAGTATTAGTAGCACAGTTGAGGATCTACACATATCATGCATATAGTTATTTTCAACATCCAAAAACATAGCTATTGGTTTATTTTAACTAAACCAAAACAGAATAGCTACAATTATCAAGAACCTCAACTTGGTGGTCAAGCTCACGAAGACCCTCAAGCCAATCAGGTCGGGGTGGCGCGGGGCGGAGGAGGGGGTCGCTGGGGCGGCGGGGGTGGCGCGACGACGGGGTTGGTGCGGGGTGGAGAGGGGGTCGCCGGGGCGATGTGGGTGGTGCGGGGGGGCGGCGGCATGGGGGTGGCGCGGGGCGGCGGCGGCTCAGGCTCGAGGAGAAGAAAGGGGATAGAGAGAGAGAGAGAGTGGTCGAGCGCGGGCGTGTTTGATTTTTAGTTAGGGCACGGTTCTTTGCCGTTTGCTAGCAGATGGCAAAGAGCCTACCTAACGGACGTCAGTTTAAGCACTTTCTTTGTCATCTGCTAGCTGACGGCAAAGAAAGTGGCCGTTAAGTGGTTCTCACTAGTGGGCCACCCTACCTCTTTGCCGTCCGCTAGCTGACGGCAAAGCTTCTATGTCGTCCGCTAGCTAATGGCAAAGATATGGCTGACGGCAAACACGCTCTTTGCCGTCAGCTCTTTCTTTACCGTCAGCTTTCTGTATACTGATGGCAAAGACCTTCTTTGTCATTAGCTAGCTGACGCAAAGACCTGGCTGACGGCAAGATCTTGATTCCAGTAGTGCTTGACCATTTATTAAAATTATTGTTTCAAAAAGTATATAAAAATTTATAATTCATGAATATTTTTAAAGCTTTATTTTTTTCATCTGTGAATTTTATTTTAAAATTAAGAATAGTTTCCAAAATCCATGAATATTTCT
This sequence comes from Triticum aestivum, assembly GCF_018294505.1. Classification (NCBI taxonomy): domain Eukaryota; kingdom Viridiplantae; phylum Streptophyta; class Magnoliopsida; order Poales; family Poaceae; genus Triticum; species Triticum aestivum. The sequence goes on along the minus strand of NC_057810.1, from coordinate 178,065,749 downwards.
AAATTCTCGATCACTTTTAAATGGGTGGGGTTTTCAATTTGTAATATTTTTTAAAGTTTGCTATTTTTTAAATCCATGGAAATATTTTGATTTAGCAAGTTTTTTTAAAAAGTAAACGATAACTGGTCTTTTATAAGATAGCAGTGAGCAAAATATTGCAAGCGAGCAAGTGGAGCAGGGAACCGAGCAGAGCGAGTGCGAGTTTCTTGGGCTGACCTATGTGGATTTTATAGCACTAATTCCATGGCTTCAGTGTGGAATAGTTGCCCCAAGGGCTCACACAGTGACTAACGGTTAACACCAAGGCTGAAATATGAAAAAGGACAACATAACAACCAATTAAACAACTCCACTCTCCTCTCAAAACAAATACCTTCTCTAGCAGCACCTCAACATGATATACGAACGATAAAAAACGACATTGACACATAATTAAAACCCAAGAAAACACAGAAAAACCAAAATGAAACAACCGACAACAACAATTTGCTAGAAAAAAATCCCCCAAGTGAAGAATGGCGCAATGAAGCGCGCATTAGCCTCTAGTTTAATTCATCCCAACTAATAATCCATGAACATGTGTAAAAATTGATCAATATACGATATTTGAAAGGTGTCCATTCGTAAGTACGAACTTGCCTGCTCTAGAGTGTGCCAACGTGTTTCTTCGCAATAACAAAAAGTGTGTTCCAAGCTTACTAGAATTTAAGCCTTCTCGTGCATCGAGGCTTGTGTGGTCATTGGGGATCCGCCTATAAGGTTGTGTGTCGATTGGTTGATGGGTTTTATTTCTTTTTCTTTTAATTATTTTCCCTTGGGTTTCCTCTATTTTAAAAAAAATCACATTCTAATTCATGGCCATTTATTGAAATATTATTGCTTAAAAAATCAAGAACATTTTATAATTCACGAATATTTTTAAAGTTTTAACTTTTTAATCTGTGAATTTTGTTTGAAATTTGAGAATATTTTCCAAAACCCACGAATATTTCTAAATTCTCGATTACTTTAAAATAAAGGTGGATTTTTTGATTTGCAATATTTTAAAAGTTCAATATTTTTGTAAAATCCGTGAAGATATTTTGATTAAACTAACTTTTTTCAAAAATAAACTATAGCTGGTCTTTTATAAGATAGGAGTGGAGCAAGAGGCAAATTTGCAAGCGAGCAAGTGGCGCAGGGAGCCGAGCTGAGCGTGTGGCAGTTTCGTGTGTTGGCCTATGTGAATGTTATAGCGCATTAATTTCATGGCTTCAGTGTGGAATAACAACCCAAACGGCTCACACAGTAACTAACGGTTGACACACCATAACAAAGAGTTCAACAATTTCACTCTCCTCTCAAAACAAATACCTTCTCTAGCAGCACCTCAACATGATACAGGAATGATAAAAACAACATCAGAACATAACTAAACTAAACCCAAGAAAACACAGAAAAATCAAAACAAAACAACCGGCCGCAATAATTTGCTAGGAAAAAATCCCTCAAATGAAGAACGGTGCAACGAAGCGCACGTTAGCCTCTAGTTTAATACATCCCAACTAATCGTCCATGAATGTGTGTAAAAAATGATCAGTATAAGATATTTGAAGGATGTCCATTCGTAAGTATGAATTCACGTCCTCTAGAGTATGCCAATGTGTTCCTTTGCAATAAAAAAAGGTGTGTTCCTTTGTCGTCGTCTATTAAGATACTAAGCTTCCTATAATTTAAGCCTCTTGGTGCATCGAGGCTTGTGGCGTCATTGGGGTCCGCCTATAGGGTTGCGTGTTGTGGTTTTGGGTTTTTTAAATTAATTTCCCCTGGTTTTCCTCTATTTCTAAGTTTCCTTTTTTCACACTAATTCATGACCATTTATTAAAAAATAATTGTTTCAAAAAGTATATAAAATTTTATAATTCATGAATAGTTTTAAAGTTTTATTTTTTTTCATCCGTGAATTTTATTTTAAATTTGAGAATAGTTTCCAAAATTCATGAATATTTCTAAATTCTCGATCACTTTTAAATAGGTGAGGTTTTCAATTTGCAATATTTTTAAAAGTTCGCTATTTTTAAAATCCGTGGAGATATTTTGATTTAGCAAGCTTTTTTCAAAAATAAACGATAGTTGGTCTTTTATAAGATAGCAGTGAGCAAAATATTGCAAGCGAGCAAGGAACCGAGCGGAGCGGTGGGAGTTTCCTGGGCTGACCTATGTGAATTTTATAGCACTAATTCCATGGCTTCAGTGTGGAATAGGTGCCCCAAGGGCTCACACAATGACTAACGGTTAACACCAAGGCTGAAATATGAAAAAGGACAACATAACAACGAATTAAACAACTTCACTCTCCTCTCAAAACAAATACCTTCTCTAGCAGCACCTCAACATGATATACGAACGATAAAAAACGACATTGGCACATAATTAAAACCCAAGAAAACACAGGAAAAACAAAATGAAACAGCCGACAACAACAATTTGCTAGAAAAAAAATCCCCCAAGTGAAAAACGGGGCAATGAAGCGCGCATTAGCCTCTAGTTTAATTCATCCCTACTAATCATCCATGAACGTGTAAAAATTGATCAATATATGATATTTGAAGGGTGTCCATTCGTAAGTACGAACTTGCCTGCTCTAAAGTATGCCAATGTATTCCTTCGCAATAACAAAAAGTGTGTTCCTTTGCCGTCACAAACTATGCAAAGGTATGGATCCGTCAAGTCAAAATTAGCCGTTTTAACGTGTCATTGTGCTCTACTCCTTGCTATATAGAAACATGAGTCCAGTGAGCTAATTTTGACTTGACGGATTCATACCATCCGATCCATATTAGTTGTCATTGAAAGGGATGTATACGGAGTGGATATCATTTTTTGTGTAGAGTTCATTAACATACTAGCAATTAGCAAGTCAATCAAGAGTTACTCAACTTACAATCACGCCTACGTGGGTTATACACGCCATGGGCCCTATTTGGATCATGGGGTTAGAGCTAGTTTGGGTTAGTTGGGGGCTCAAATAACCTAAAAGTATCCAAACAGGGAGGGTTAGAGTGGGTTAGTTTCATCTAACCCAACTATCCCGGTGAAGAGGTGTTTATTTGGGTTAGGCATGTACAATGGTGCTATCTTAGGTGTGCCATGTAGGATAAATGATGAGGCGGAGGAGAGAGAACTCATAAGAAAAGGTTTGTCTTCTCTTATTCAAGAAAAGACAAGAGATGATCTCTTAGCATAATATGTCTCACCACGTTTTTAGGAATTCCTAGTTATTGAAGATAAGGCTAAGAGATGACCTATTGTAGATGCTTTTTCTTGTCATATCTAAATTACATGCAATGATGCAAGGGAAACGTTTGGCTGCGGCGCACCGGCCGAACGCTCGGCCGGTCGCGAGCGACCACGCGCGACCACGTACTTGCCACGCGGCCACAGGGCCCGCACACACCCGTCCTTTTATATCTCAACCACGCGTGCCTTATCTTTCCATCCCCTGCTCGCCTCTCTCCTCAGCATCTCTCGCACATATCCATTCCCACTCGCCTCTCTCCATCCATGCGCCTGGCTCCGGCCAGCGCCGCGGTTCCTCCGGCGAGTCCCCCCACCGGCGAGGCATCCCCTGCTCCTCTCTTCATCTCTCTTCACCTCTGCTCGTCGGCCCTTCCCTTCCCGCTCTCGACGCCCCCGTGTGATAGACCATGGGTCGGCGCTGGGCGGAGGAGGAAGCACGCCATGAATCTGCATCTGGTGGACGGGAACAACCGCAACCAGCCTGGCCGGGAGCTGCAACCGGTCTCGCCAAGAGCTGCAACCGGTCTCGCCGGGAGCTGCAACCGGTGGAAAGAGGAGCTGCGACGGGTGGGTGACCACGACCACAGGCAGGCAACGGGGTGGATGGCCGTGCCCCTGACAAGTGTTGCAACCACGGCGACCAGATGTTCGAACCAGCGCCTAATTGTGCTACTATAGGCGTTTTGATTTGATGGAACCATCATCGTCCAATTTTCAGTTTTTTGCTACCACCGTAATATGTATTTGCTGGAACCATCAACATTTTTTGCTACCATCATTTTTTTGGTTTTGTTGGAATCATGCCCAATTTACTCTTTTTGCTACCATCATAATATTTTTTGCTGGAACAATCAACATTTTTTGCTACCATCGTTTTATTTGGTTTTGTTGGTACAACGCCAAAATTTTGCATTTTTGCTACCACAGGCCTTTTGATTTGCTGGAACGAGCTTCATTTTTTGCTACAACCGGCATCTTTGATTTTTGCTTCAGCAACGTTCATTTTTCCAATTTTTGATACTAGCGTTTTCAAGTTTGCTGGAAGCGGCGTATTTTTTTGCTACAACCGTTGTTTTGGATGCGAACCACAGTGTCCTCCCCATTGTCGACGGCGGACGCTGGGGGGAGGGAGCGACGGCGTCCCGTTGGAGCCGGGCGACGACCGGCGACGAGGGGAAGGCGCCTAACTGCGCTGCGGGGGGAGGGGTCGCGCGAGGCGCGACCTGCTTCGAGGTCTGCAGCCGGCGGGGCGGTCGGCGGGGCGGGAAACTACTCGCAGAGAAGGATCGCGGTGGTGGAAGACGAAGTCAACGAAGGGCGTGGGCCAGCTGGCAAAAACAGACGGTCGATGACGCGCTAATCATGCGGCTGCCGTGCGACCGGCCCAAATTTGGGCCGGCGCACCGGCGCCTATCAGTGCCCATGATGCAAGACTTAAGATAAGGCTATCTTATCGATCATTGTACATATTCTTAGAGTGGGTTAGAAAATAACTCTAACTCTAACTGTATTAGAGTATTCAAACAGGACCATGGACACGGATGAAACGATCCATCTAAAAAAGAAAAATCTAACGGCGTGAGCGGGGCAAGCTCGAGGTAGACGGCCGTCCTCTCTCGAATACTCCGCGCTCGTCGGGACCCTTCGCGGAGATCGCGTGGCGTAGACGTACGCACCAAACAGACGGGACCGTCACGGCCCGGGATTCTTCCCCCACCCGGCCCGTCACCAACCGGCATAAATACCCACCGCTCCCAGGAACGGAACCAACAAATCCCCACCCAATCTCGTCTCCGATCGACCCGAGGCTCGTCGAACCCTTCTTCCCCACCGCCTCAAGGTACGGCGATACCTTCCCCTCTCCTCCCTGTATCGTCTAGATCCGCGTTTACGTGGTGCTCCGTGATTGTTGAGCGTGTAGTACTGTGGAATTTGGCTCCGATCTGTGGTTAGATCGGTGAAGATTTGGCGAGTTCGCAAGGATTTCGCGTGTACTAATTTGTATTTAATGGGTGTATGTGCTCGTGCACAGGATGGATGGTCGAAATCTATGCATGTTTTATGTACTAGTCCGTCAGTTCCTGCTCATAGATTCCCCCAAGTAGCTTGTGTGCCATGTAACAAAGATCTATCTAGACGTGATGTTTCTAATAGGCTTAGGATTGTAGATTGGTTTTAACCGGAAGATAGGTTTCTTTTCTCAGATGATAAGCATGGCCCCCAGTTATATGGGGATCCGTTAGATAATTGATAATCTAGATGTGCCAGAACCTATTTGCGCGCTGGTATCTCTTTGATGAAGAAAATATGCTCCTGCCGTTTGTTGAGTCTCTGGTTTGATGTATGAGCTTACCTATTTTCGTGTAGATATTGTGCTTATTTTGTAATTTTAACTGAAGGGTTAGGCCTACCTGTCTTCCAGGCGAATTCCTGATGCCGCATGGTTTCATCGGTTAATCTATGCGTGTTTTATCTATTACAGCTAGTCTGTTCTGGTTTGATAGCTCTTTATGATCCAATTCAATAGTAGCTTGTCTGTGATTATCTTCTTCTCTGCACGTGAATGCTGCCTGATCTGTCACTCTTGATCAGATTTCTGTTGTACCATTGAAATAGCAAATACATGCAGGTTAGTGTCATATGTTTCTGTTATAATACAAGCATTTCAGGCAGCTATGTGGAATCAGAATCCCTAGATCAATGAAATCTTAAATGTTACATATGCATGGACCTGTAATATCTTAAATGAGAAAAATATATGCTGCTGCCATAGAAGCTTATCCAAGCTAGGTTTCTCTTAGATAATAAGCGTGTCAGGCAGCTATATGGAATCAAGATCCTCAGATCAATGAAATCTATGGATTTTTATGTTACATATGCATTGACATATCATCTGTAATATCTACAATGAAAAAAAATATGCTGCTGCCATAGAAGCTTTATTCATGCATTAGTATTTGTTGTTCTATCATTGTGAGTTTGCTTGGTCTGCTTCTTTATGCTTACCATTCTGTCCGTGATTCTTATTTGCAGATGCAGATCTTCGTGAAGACACTCACGGGCAAGACCATCACCCTTGAGGTGGAGTCGTCTGACACCATCGACAACGTGAAGGCCAAGATCCAGGACAAGGAGGGCATTCCCCCGGACCAGCAGCGCCTTATCTTCGCTGGCAAGCAGCTGGAGGACGGTCGCACCCTTGCCGACTACAACATCCAGAAGGAATCCACCCTCCACCTGGTGCTCCGCCTGCGTGGTGGCATGCAGATCTTCGTGAAGACCCTCACCGGCAAGACCATCACTCTGGAGGTTGAGAGCTCCGACACCATTGACAACGTCAAGGCTAAGATCCAGGACAAGGAGGGCATTCCCCCGGACCAGCAGCGCCTTATCTTCGCAGGCAAGCAGCTGGAGGATGGTCGCACCCTTGCCGACTACAACATCCAGAAGGAGTCCACCCTTCACCTGGTGCTCCGCCTCCGTGGTGGTATGCAGATTTTCGTGAAGACCCTCACCGGCAAGACTATCACCCTTGAGGTTGAGAGCTCTGACACCATCGACAACGTCAAGACCAAGATCCAGGACAAGGAGGGCATTCCCCCGGACCAGCAGCGCCTCATCTTCGCCGGCAAGCAGCTGGAGGATGGCCGCACCCTTGCGGACTACAACATCCAGAAGGAGTCCACCCTCCACCTGGTGCTCCGCCTCCGCGGTGGTCAGTAATTGCCCTGGCGTTGGACCTGCTGGTTTATCCTTGGTCGTCCGGTTGGTGGTACCCTGTCGTTCATTTGAACTGTTTTCTTGTTCGTGTCAGTCCTATGTGTTGGTTTGAAAACTATCGAGTCCCCATGTTATATGTTGGTTGAAAATGTTGCTGGCACAGAAGTATCGTCAAGTAATGAATAAGTGAATTTCAGATAAATCTGCTTGCGCTAATTTGCTGTTGGTTTTGTATCGTGCTTGAATTGCTTGCTTGCAGTTTTGATCTGGCAATGATCTTATTGCGGCCTTTTTGTTTATAGCTTGCGCTTGAATTGCTTGTTTGATATATTTGGCTTTCTGTGACTTTCTGGACCCTGTGAAACCGTTGGCTGTAATGTTCAGATTTGGATGATGCAATTTTATACTTCTATCTTGTTTCTAGAAATCCTTTGTGGGATACCTGCTGCGTTATTGTGTTTCCGGTTTGTGTTAAAATTCTCGTTCCTGTTTTTTTTTTTTGCGTGTGTAGTCTGCATGACGGCAGTTTAACACAAATATTTCTGAGTTAGATGCATTGTCGTTGATTAGTGGCGCTAACTCATTTTGCTGTCGAAATATGTTGCCTTGGGGCCGTGGCACACAAGGATTTTTGCCTCTAATCGGAGGCGATGGATGTTACACAACCGGTGGGTGTTGGTTGTGGAGCGGAGGCGAGTTGGGGCGACCGCCGCTGGGTGCTGCAACTGGCGATGACGGGGTGATGCCAGCTCCATCGAGCGATTTCTTTTAGCGGGGGAGGTTGTTGTGACTTGTGAGGGTAGGACTAAAAACACTCCCTCGCTCCCCTGCTCCCCCGCTCCCTCCCGCCGTGCGCCACTCCGGCGCCGGCGTCCACTGCGCCTAGGCGCTCTCGCCGCAGCCACTCCGACTGCGGCGACCACCTCTCTCGCCGCCGCCGGTCTCTCCTCCCGGCCCCGTTTCCTCCTTGTGACCTCGTCGTTCGGTCCGCAGGGGGAGTGCCTGGTGGTGTCGGGGCTGGGGATCTCGTCCAGTTCCGAGGGCTCGGATGCTCGCGGCCCGGACGTGGTGGTCGACGAGGCCCCTGCCCCTGGGCCGGTGCAGGCCCCGTGGGTGCGTCCGCCTCCCTCAGGAGCTTTGGAGGATGAGGCACTCCCCTGACGGCCCGAGCGGTCGTGTGCGGTTCCCCGCGCGGCCTGCGTCGCCGGTTGAGGTCTCGTCGGAGATGAGAGACAAATGCTTCAAGTGTTTGGAGAAGGGCCACTACAAGAACGAGTGCACCAACCAGATCGTCTGCTTTAGATGCGGCTTGCCCGACCATGGCTTCAAGGACTGCAAGCGGCCGAGAAGCCCCTCTTCGGTGGATGATCTGCGCAGGGAGGCGGTGGCCAAGGTGGCGTGTCGCTCTGCTCCATCCCCGCACCCGGCGCACGTGGCGGTGCCTAGCAACGCTGGCCAGTTCCCGGCGCCCCAGCCCGCGGCTCTGGGTGTCGATTCGGCGTGGCCACCTCTGGCGCCGCCGCGGCTTCAAGTGGAGGCCAGGGCCGTCGAGGTGCCCGCAGAGCTATGCGTCGTCAGGCGTTCCGCGGTGGTGTCCGATTTGGAGCGTCGCCTTCAGTACGCCATGGTGGCCTATGTGGGCGGCCAAAGTAGGGTGCTTGCGCCGGCGCGCGTGAAGGAGATCCTCGCCGAGAAGCTGGACATTGCCCCAGAGCTCGTGTCAGTGCATTGCTACAGTCCAGAGGATTTTTTGGTGGTTTTCGCTTCTGCGGATGTGCAGAACAGAGTGGCGGCTTGCCATTCGGTGGAGTTCGAAGGAGACATGCTGATCTTTAGGCCGTGGAATCGGCAATCGCAGGCAGTTCATTCGGTGTTTGGTTTCAAGGTGTGGCTGGAAATTGAGGGCATCCCCCCTCATGCATGGGATCGCTCCGTGGTGGAGGAGTTGCTCGGGTGTTCTTGCAAGGTCGAGGCGGTGGCACCAGAGACGGCTTCTCGCTCCGACTTGTCCTCGTTCAAGCTCACGGCATGGACGGCGAACCCACAAGACATCCCCATACTTCGATGGTTGGCTGTGCCGAAGCCGGGCATGGAGGCGCCGCCCGCCCTCCTGCAATATAAGGTTCTCATTCACATCGACATGATCATGGACTTGAGGGAGGCCGGCGAGCCGTGGTTCTTTGGGAGCTCATCAGACAGTGGCCAAAGTGGCCTTCCAGACAACAACGATGGTGACCTCACGGGCGGCGGGCCGAGGCTGCGCAGGCTGGCATGGCAGTTCGGCGTTCCGGATGTCCGCGTCGGCAGTCACGACGGCATCGCCGTCGGAGAAGTGGGTGGGGCCTGGTCCAGACCAGCGGGGCATGACTGGCGCCTCCCCCCATGGAGTCCCCACCTGTCGCTGCGATGGAGGCCCCAGTTGTCCCTATCCTAAGCAGGCTGACGCGGCGCATGTTTGCTTTCAAACTTTTGACTGGTCAGGCCAATCGGGAAGCTTCGAACAGAAAGGCTGTTGAGAATTCAAACGAGATCGGAGGAACAATAGCCGCACAATTGGTGGTGGCCTCGGAGCAAGTGGTTTGGGGCAGAACGTTGGTGCAGGATCCGATGGATATTCTCCCGCCCCGGCTGCAAGGGCGTGTGGCGACATGCCAGCGGGAGGAACTGGTGGGCACATGCACTGTGGCCGTCCAGTCTGGAACGTTGCTGGCGGGGCCGCAGGTGACAGCTCCATAGATTCCTGTCGCTTTGGAAAAGATGGGGCCAATCCTCAAGCCGATGGCCATCAAAGCAGGGGAGCTGGGATCCCAAGGAAGAGAGTCGATTGGGCATTCGATCGGTGCAGCCAATCTGCCTGTGACGCCGCGGGGTGATCCGTCCAATCCGGAGAAGGGCGCGACGCTCGTGGATAAGTAGGATGCAGCGGACCCAAGGCATGATCACGTGGTGGAGGAGCAAGCGGTGGTGCCACCTGGCTAGGCCCTGGTAGTGGAGGGCATGCAGCTGACGGATGATCACACATTGGTCGGGCCCCACCCTGATGGGACTCATGCAAGCTTTGCATGTGACACTGTTCATGTAGTCGTGCCAACGGATGTGCATGCAGAAAAAGAGATGCCTGCTGAGAGGCTTGTGGAAGGGGGTGCCAAGGAGACATGCTTGGAGATTGTGATGGCCAACGACCCAGCCAATGGACTGACATCCAAGGAGGTGGAGATGTATGCGAAGCTCAAGGGTTTCTGCTCATGCATTGTGAAGAAGCTAGCACCACCAATTCTCAAGGAAGTCGGGGCTTCCACCTTGCGGCTTGAGGCAGAACCATTCACCCCCCAAAGAACCACTTGGGCAACCAAGAAATCGGCCCCGCAGATCACGCCAAGAGCCACACTTGCGGAGAATGTGCTCCTGCGCACACTGGGAATTGTGCCGGAAGATCTGGAGGTTGAGGACACAGCTGTGCAAGAGCTCAAGGCGCTCTTTGATTATCCTCTATGCGAGCAGCATGTTCGTGTGATTGCAGCACTGTTCAGCAAGGCTTTGCCTGGGCAGCATCCTGGAGCTAGTACCAGAGCGATGGAGGGAATCGGCGCACATTGAGCGTGCTCCGAGGTGGGTGAGGGTGTAAATCTGTTCCATGGATTTAAACCCATTGGTGACGTGCTGGAACGTTCGAGGATTGAACAATCCAGCGAAGAGGCAAGCGGTCAAAGATTTCCTAGTTTCGGTGCGGCCTAACCTAGTGTGCTTACTGTTGGGGAACGTAGTAATTTCAAAAAATTTCCTACGCACACGCAAGATCATGGTGATGGCATAGCAACGAGAGGGGAGAGTGTGTCCACGTACCCTCGTAGACCGAAAGCGGAAGCGTTATGACAACACAATTGATGTAGTCGTACGTCTTCACGATCCGACCGATCCAAGCACCGAACGTACGGCACCTCCGTGTTCAGCACACGTTCAGCTCGATGACGTTCCCCGGACTCCGATCCAGCAGGGTGTCGGGGATGAGTTCCGTCAGCACGATGGCGTGGTGACGATGATGATGTTCTACCGGCGCAGGGCTTCGCCTAAACTCCGCGACGATATGACCGAGGTGGAATATGGTGGAGGGGGGCACCGCACACGGCTAAGAAACGATCCGTAGATCAACTTGTGTGTTCTAGGGTGCCCCCTGCCAACGTATATAAAGGAGCAAGGGGGGAGGCCGGCCGGCCCTAGAGGGCGCGCCAGGAGGAGGAGTCCTCCTCCTAGTAGGAGTAGGACTCCCCCTTTCCTACTCCTACTAGGAGGGGAAAGGAAGGGGGAGAGGGAGAAGGAAAGAGGGGGGGCGCCGCCCCCCTCCTAGTCCAATTCGGACCAGAGGGAAAGGGGGCGCGCGGCCCATGCTGGCCGCCCCTCTCTCTCTCCACTAAGGCCCATAAGGCCCATTACTCTCCCGGGAGGGTTCCGGTAACCCTCCGGCACTCCGGTTTTCTCCGAAAACGCCCGGAACACTTCCGGTGTCCGAATATAGCCGTCCAATATATCAATCTTTATGTCTCGACCATTTCGAGACTCCTCGTCATGTCCGTGATCACATCCGGGACTCCGAACAAACTTCGGTACATCAAAACTTATAAACTCATAATAAAACTATCATCGTAACGTTAAGCGTGCGGACCCTACGGGTTCGAAAACTATGTAGACATGACCTAGAACTATTCTCGATCAATAACCAATAGTGGAACCTGGATGTTCATATTGGCTCCTACATATTCAACGAAGATCTTTATCGGTCAAACCGCATAACAACATACGTTGTTCCCTTTGTCATCGGTATGTTACTTGCCCGAGATTCGATCGTCGGTATCCAATACCTAGTTCAATCTCGTTACCGACAAGTCTCTTTACTCGTTCCGTAATACATCATCCCATAACTAACTCATTAGTTACAATGCTTGCAAGGCTTAAGTGATGTGTATTACCGAGAGGGCCCAGAGATACCTCTCCGACAATCGGAGTGACAAAACCTAATCTCGAATTACGCCAACCCAACATGTACTTTCGGAGACACCTGTAGAGCACCTTTATAATCACCCAGTTACGTTGTGACGTTTGGTAGCACACAAAGTGTTCCTCCGGTAAACGGGAGTTGCATAATCTCATAGTCATAGGAACATGTATAAGTCATGAAGAAAACAATAGCAACATACTAAACGATCAAGTGCTAAGCTAACGGAATGGGTCAAGTCAATCATATCATTCTCCTAATGATGTGATCCCATTAATCAAATGACAACTCATGTCTATGGTTAGGAAACTTAACCATCTTTGATTAACGAGCTAGTCAAGTAGAGGCATACTAGTGACACTATGTTTGTCTATGTATTCACACATGTATTATGTTTCCGGTTAATACAATTCTAGCATGAATAATAAACATTTATCATGATATAAGGAAATAAATAATAACTTTATTATTGCCTCTAGGGCATATTTCCTTCAGTCTCCCACTTGCACTAGAGTCAATAATCTAGATTACATAGTAATGATCCTAACACCCATGGAGTCTTGGTGCTGATCATGTTTTGCTCATGAGAGAGGCTTAGTTAACGGGTCTGCTACATTCAGATCCGTATGTATCTTGCAAATTTCTATGTCTCCCACTTGGACTTGGTCCCGGATGGAATTGAAGCGTCTCTTGATGTGCTTGGTCCTCTTGTGAAATCTGGATTCCTTTGCCAAGGCAATTGCACCAGTATTGTCACAGAAGATCTTCATTGGTCCCGATGCACTAGGTATAACACCTAGATCGGAAATGAACTCCTTCATCCAGACTCCTTCATTTGCTGCTTCGAAGCAGCTATGTACTCCGCTTCACATGTAGATCCCGCCACGACGCTTTGTTTAGAACTGCACCAACTTACAGCTCCACCGTTTAATAAAAATACGTATCCGGTTTGCGATTTAGAATCGTCCGGATCAGTGTCAAAGCTTGCATCGACGTAACCGTTTACGACTAGCTCTTTGTCACCTCCATATACGAGAAACATATCCTTAGTCCTTTTCAGGTATTTCAGGATGTTCTTGACCGCTGTCCAGTGATCCACTCCTGGATTACTTTGGTACCTCCCTGCCAAACTAATAGCAAGGCACACATCAGGTCTGGTACACAGCATTGCATACATGATAGAGCCTATGGCTGAAGCATAGGGAACTCCTTTCATTTTCTCTCTATCTTCTGCAGTGGTCGGGCATTGAGTCTGACTCAGTTTTATACCTTGTAATACAGGCAAGAACCCTTTCTTTGCCTGATCCATATTGAACTTTTCAACACTTTATCAAGGTACGTGCATTGTGAAAGTCCAATCAAGCGTCTTGATCTATCTCTATAGATCTTGATGCCCAATATGTAAGCAGCTTCACCGAGGTCTTTCATTGAAAAACTTTTATTCAAGTATCCTTTTATGCTATCCAGAAATTCTATATCATTTCCAATCAACAATATGTCGTCCACATATAATATTAGAAATGCTACAGAGCTCCCACTCACTTTCTTGTAAATACAGGCTTCTCCAAAAGTCTGTATAAAACCATATGCTTTGATCACATTATCAAAGCGTTTATTCCAACTCCGAGAGGCTTGCACCAGACCATAGATTGATCGTTGGAGCTTGCACACTTTGTTAGCTCCCTTAGGATCAATAAAACCTTCCGGTTGCATCATATACAACTCTTCTTCCATAAATCCATTCAGGAATGCAGTTTTGACATCCATCTGCCATATTTCATAATCATAAAATGCGGCAATCGCTAACATGATTCGGACAGACTTAAGCATCGCTACGGGTGAGAAGGTCTCATCGTAGTCAACCCCTTGAACTTGTCGAAAACCTTTTGCAACAAGTCGAGCTTTATAGACAGTTACATTACCGTCAGCGTTAGTCTTCTTCTTAAAGATCCATTTATTCTCAATGGCTTGCCGATCATCGGGCAAGTCAACCAAAGTCCATACTTTGTTCTCATACATGGATCCCATCTCAGATTTCATGGCTTCTAGCCATTTTATGGAATCTGGGCTCATCATCACTTCCTCATAGTTCGTAGGTTCATCATGGTCAAGTAACATGACTTCTAGAATAGGATTACCATACCACTCTGGTGCGGATTTTATTCTGGTAGACCTACGAGGTTCAGTAGAAACTTGATCTGAAGTTTCATGATCAATATCATTAGCTTCCTCACTAATTGGTGTGGGTGTCACAGAAACCGATTTATGTGATGAACTACTTTCCAATAAGGGAGTAGATACAGTTATCTCATCAAGTTCTACTTTCCTCCCACTCACTTCTTTCGAGAGAAACTCTAGAAAGGATCCATTCTTAGCAACGAATGTTTTGCCTTCGGATCTGTGATAGAAGGTGTACCCAACAGTCTCCTTTGGGTATCCTATGAAGACACATTTCTCCGATTTAGGTTCGAGCTTATCTGGTTGAAGTTTCTTCACATAAGCCTCGCAGCCCCAAACCTTAAGAAACGACAACTTTGGTTTCTTGCCAAACCACAGTTCATAAGGTGTCGTTTCAACGGATTTTGATGGTGCCCTATTCAATGTGAATGCGGCAGTCTCTAAAGCATATCCCCAAAACGATAGCGGTAAATCAGTAAGAGACATCATAGATCGCACCATATCTAGTAAAGTACGATTACGACGTTCGGACACACCATTTCGTTGTGGTGTTCCGGCTGGCGTGAGTTGCGAAACTATTCCGCATTGTTTCAAATGTAAACCAAATTCGTAACTCAAATATTCTCCTCCACGATCAGATTGTAGAAACTTTATTTTATTGTTACGATGATTTTCCACTTCACTCTGAAATTCTTTGAACTTTTCAAATGTTTCAGACTTGTGTTTCATTAAGTAGATATACCCATATCTGCTCAAATCATCTGTGAAGGTGAGAAAATAACAATATCCGCCACGAGCTTCAACATTCATCGGACCACATACATTTGTATGTATGATTTCCAACAAATCTGTTGCTCTCTCCATAGTACCGGAGAACGGTATTTTAGTCATCTTGCCCATGAGGCACGGTTCGCAAGTACCAAGTGATTCATAATCAAGTGATTCCAAAAGTCCATCAGTATGGAGTTTCTTCATGCGCTTTACACCGATATGACCTAAACGGCGGTGCCACAAATAAGTTGCACTATCATTATCAACTCTGCATCTTTTGGCTTCGACATTATGAATATGTGTATCACTACTATCGAGATTTAATAAAAATAGACCACTCTTCAAAGGTGCATGACCATAAAAGATATTACTCATATAAATAGAACAACCATTATTCTCCGATTTAAATGAATATCCGTCTCGCATCAAACAAGATCCAGATATAATGTTCATGCTTAACGCTGGCACCAAATAACAATTATTCAGGTCTAAAACTAATCCCGATGGTAGATGTAGAGGTAGCGTGCCAACCGCGATCACATCGACTTTGGAACCGTTTCCCACGCGCATCGTCACCTCATCCTTGGCCAGTGCTCGCTTATTCCATAGTCCCTGTTTCGAGTTGCAAATGTTAGCAACAGAACCAGTATCAAACACCCAGGTGCTACCGCGAGCTCTAGTAAGGTACACATCAATAACATGTATATCACATATACCTTTGTTCACCTTACCATCCTTCTTATCCGCCAAATACTTGGGGCAGTTCTGCTTCCAGTGTCCAGTCTGCTTGCAGTAGAAGCACTCAGTTTCAGGCTTAGGCCCAGACTTGGGTTTCTTCTCTTGAGCAGCAACTTGCTTACTGTTCTTATTGAAGTTCCCCTTCTTCTTCCCTTTGCCCTTTTTCTTGAAACTAGTGGTCTTGCTGACCATCAACACTTGATGCTCCTTCTTGATTTCTACCTCCGCAGCCTTTAGCATTGCGAAGAGCTCGGGAATTGTTTTGTTCATCCCTTGCATATTATAGTTCATCATGAAGCTCTTATAGCTTGGTGGCAGTGATTGGAGAATTCTGTCAATGACGCTATCATCTGGAAGATTAACTCCCAGTTGAATCAAGTGATTATTATACCCAGACATTTTGAGTATATGCTCACTGACAGAACTATTCTCCTCCATCTTGCAGCTGTAGAACTTATTGGAGACTTCATATCTCTCAATCCGGGCATTTGCTTGAAATATTAACTTCAACTCCTGGAACATCTCATATGCTCCATGATGTTCAAAACGTCGTTGAAGACCCGGTTCTAAGCCGTAAAGCATGGCACACTGAACTATAGAGTAGTCATCAGCTTTGCTCTGCCAGACGTTCACAACATCTGGCGTTGCTCCTGCAGCAGGCCTGGCACCCAGCGGTGCTTCCAGGACGTAATTCTTCTGTGCAGCAATGAGGATAATCCTCAAGTTACGGACCCAGTCCGTGTAATTGCTACCATCATCTTTCAACTTTGCTTTCTCAAGGAACGCATTAAAATTCAATGGAACAACAACACGAGCCATCTATCTACAACAAACATAGACAAGCAAAATACTATCAGGTACTAAGTTCATGATAAATTTAAGTTCAATTAATCATATTACTTAAGAACTCCCACTTAGACAAACATCTCAATAGTCATCTAAGTGATCACGTGATCCAAATCAACTAAACCATAACCGATCATCATGTGAGATGGAGTAGTTTTCAATGGTGAACATCACTATGTTGATCATATCTACTATATGATTCACGTTTGACCTTTCGGTCTCCGTGTTCCGAGGCCATATCTGCATATGCTAGGCTCGTCAAGTATAACCTGAGTATTCTGCGTGTGCAAAACTGGCTTGCACCCGTTGTAGATGGACGTAGAGCTTATCACACCCGATCATCACGTGGTGTCTGGGCACGACGAACTTTGGCAACGGTGCATACTCAAGGAGAACACTTCTTGATAATTTTGGGTGAGAGATCATCTTAAAATGCTACCGTCAAACAAAGAAAGATAAGATGCATAAAGGATAAACATCACATGCAATCAATATAAGTGATATGATATGGCCATCATCATCTTGTGCTTGTGATCTCCATCTCCGAAGCACCGTCGTGATCACCATCGTCACCGGCGCGACACCTTGATCTCCATCGTAGCATCGTTGTCGTTTACGCCATCTATTGCTTCTACGACTATCGCTACCGCTTAGTGATAAAGTAAAGCAATTACAGGGCGTTTGCATTTCATACAATAAAGCGACAACCATATGGCTCCTGCCAGTTGCCGATAACTTCGGTTACAAAACATGATCATCTCATACAATAAAATATAGCATCACGTCTTGACCATATCACATCACAACATGCCCTGCAAAAACAAGTTAGACGTCCTCTACTTTGTTGTTGCAAATTTTACGTGGCTGCTACGGGCTTAGCAAGAACCGTTCTTACCTACGCATCAAAACCACAACGATAGTTCGTCAAGTTAGTGCTGTTTTAACCTTCGCAAGGACCGGGCGTAGCCACACTCGATTCAGCTAAAGTGAGAGAGACAGACACCCGCCAGCCACCTTTAAGCACGAGTGCTCGTAACGGTGAAACCAGTCTCGCGTAAGCGTACGCGTAATGTCGGTCCGGGCCGCTTCATCTCACAATACCGCCGAACCAAAGTATGACATGCTGGTAAGCAGTATGACTTGTATGGCCCACAACTCACTTGTGTTCTACTCGTGCATATGACATCTACGCATAAAACCAGGCTCGGATGCCACTGTTGGGGAACGTAGTAATTTCAAAAAAATTCCTACGCACACGCAAAATCATGGTGATGGCATAGCAACGAGAGGGGAGAGTGTGTCCACGTACCCTCATAGACCGAAAGCAGAAGCGTTATGACAACGCGGTTGATGTAGTCGTACGTCTTCACGATCCGACCGATCCAAGCACCGAACGTACGGCACCTCCGTGTTCAGCACACGTTCAGCTCGATGACGTTCCCCGGACTCTGATCCAGCAGGGTGTCGCGGATGAGTTCCGTCAGCATGACCGCATGGTGACGATGATGATGTTCTACCGGCGCAGGACTTCGCCTAAACTCCGCGGCAATATGACCGAGGTGGAATATGGTGGAGGGGGGCACCGCACACGGCTAAGGAACGATCCGTAGATCAACTTGTGTGTTCTAGGGTGCCCCCTTGCCCCCGTATATAAAGGAGCAAGGGGGAAGGCCGGCCGGCCCTAGAGGGCGCGCCATGGAGGAGGAGTCCTCTTCCTAGTAGAAGGAGGACTCCCCCTTTCCTACTCCTACTAGGAGGGGAAAGGAAGGGGGAGAGGGAGAAGGAAAGAGGGGGGGCGCCGCCCCCCCCTTCCTAGTCCAATTCGGACCAGAGGGGAAGGGGGCGCGCGGCCCATGCTGGCTGCCCCCCCCTCTCTCTCTCTCTCTCTCCACTAAGGCCCATAAGGCCCATTACTCTCCCCCCCCGGGGGGGGGGGGGTTCCGGTAACCCTCCGGCACTCCGGTTTTCTCCGAAAACGCCCGGAACACTTCCGATGTCCGAATATAGCCGTCCAATATATCAATCTTTATGTCTCGACCATTTTGAGACTCCTCGTCATGTCCGTGATCACATTCGGGACTCCGAACAAACTTCGGTACATCAAAACTTATAAACTCATAATAAAACTGTCATCGTAACGTTAAGCGTGCGGACCCTACGGGTTCGAGAACTATGTAGACATGACCTAGAACTATTCTCGATCAATAACCAATAGTGGAACCTGGATGTTCATATTGGCTCCTACATATTCTATGAAGATCTTTATCGGTCAAACCGCATAACAACATACGTTGTTCCCTTTGTCATCGGTATGTTACTTGCCCGAGATTCGATCGTCGGTATCCAATACCTAGTTCAATCTCGTTACCGGCAAGTCTCTTTACTCGTTCCGTAATACATCATCCCATAACTAACTCATTAGTTACAATGCTTGCAAGGCTTAAGTGATGTGTATTACCGAGAGGGGCCAGAGATACCTCTCTGACAATCGGAGTGACAAAACTTAATCTCGAATTACGCCAACCCAACATGTACTTTCGGAGACACCTGTAGAGCACCTTTATAATCACCCAGTTATGTTGTGATGTTTGGTAGCACACAAAGTGTTCCTCTGGTAAACGGGAGTTGCATAATCTCATAGTCATAGGAACATATATAAGTCATGAAGAAAGCAATAGCAACATACTAAACGATCAAGTGCTAAGCTAACAGAATGGGTCAAGTCAATCATATCATTCTCCTAATGATGTGATCCCATTAATCAAATGACAACTCATGTCTATGGTTAGGAAACTTAACCATCTTTGATTAACAAGCTAGTCAAGTAGAGGCATACTAGTGACACTATGTTTGTCTATGTATTCACACATGTATTATGTTTCCGGTTAATACAATTCTAGCATGAATAATAAACATTTATCATGATATAAGGAAATAAACAATAACTTTATTATTGCCTCTAGGGCATATTTCCTTCACTTACAAGAAACTAAGCTCGATGTAGTCGACAACTTTCTCTTAATGCAATGTTGTGGACCATCCTTAGACGGCTTTGTTTATTTACCGACGGTTGATACGAGAGGCGGGATCTTCCTTGCCTGGGACACCACCGTGATGCTTGTTGATCACATCTCACATGATACGAACTCCATCACTGGACTGGTACACCCCAAGTCAGGGGAGGATTGGTGGGTTATGGTGGTCTATGGACCACAAGGAGACGACCTCAAGACGCAATTCCTTGAGGAGTTGACGGCGAGGCGAGCGGCTTGCCCGGGGCCATGGATGGTCTTGGGTGATTTCAACTTAATCCTTAGAGCCTCGAAGAAAAACAATATGAACCTTAATAGGGCCATGATGAACAAGTTTAGGAGCTTTGTCAATAATAATGAACTGAAAGAGCTTTACATGCATGGGCGTCGATTTACGTGGTCGAATGAGAGAGATGCTCCGACAATGACAAAAATCGAAAGGATCCTCGTCTCGGTGGATTGGGAACTGGCGCGGCCAGATTATCTATTGCAAGCACTCTCGACAAGCGTCTCTGATCATGCCCCACTCCATCTTTCGACAAATGCTACTTACTGCCCGAGGAAAAGATTTCGCTTTCACTGCATTTGGATGTCCCAATTGAGATGCCTGAAATGGAATTGGTATTCTCCAAATTGCAATTCAGCTGTTTGGCTGCAGTCTGAATTGTCGCTTGGAAACGAGACCCAAATTCAGCGTTGTATTCCCTCCCACCAAACCTACGTTCCACAATACAGAGCCTTGGCGCTCCGATTTGGTCCGAAATGGCCGTTCCCGCAAAACACACCCCCTCGCTGCCTTATCCCCTCCCTCCTCGGGCAAAAAGGAAAGAAGGGGAGGAACAACGGCGACCACCAGGGAGCTCGCCCGCCACCACCAGGGAGCTCGGTGGCGAGTCCCACGGATCTCCGTGGCTGCACCGAGGTCCGATTCGGCCCCACTGCATCCTCCTCTTCCCCTCTCCTTCCCTGCTCCTTCCTCTCGTTCCCATCCCCATCCGCATCTCGCGGGCCACCACGAGGACCTCGGCGGCGGCCGCAGAAAGACCGCGGTGGCGGAGGCGCCGGTTGTCCACTCCACCTCTTTCTCGTTCCCTCCTCCCGTTATCCACTTCCCCAACCACCAGGACCACGGTGGGCACAGCAGGACCACGAAAGCCACCACCAGGGCTCGGTCGCGGAGGCGCAGGTCTCCTCTGGCGAATCCGCCTGGTGCTCTTCCTTCTCCCTCTGGCCAGTCGGCCTCATCCTCTACCTTCTCCCTCTGGACACAGTCACTCAGGCAGCAGCAGGATTTACTTTGTCCAGTCTTGTACATGTAACTTGTTCATTCCCTTTCTCTTCTCTGTTAACTAATTTTTTTGTTTATATATTGTGCAGATCTGTGAACTGTGCGTCAATCTGCAGGCCAAGTGAAGGTATATGGCAGAAATCCCCTATGTTTTCTATGCATCTGTGCATGTGATGTCTTGCTGCAATGTTTTACATCCTAGATAATCAAATTGTACAGCTCAATGTCGAATCAGTTGGAGTTGGTTGAGTGGATAAATGAAGAAAATAAAAGACGGAAGAGGAAAATAATTGTTCTCACTAAATTGTTTGTTGAAACATGTGCTCTTGCATTAGCCTTTGTTACTACACAACGGAATAGGGGACCAAGGGACCTAGGAACTTTTAATGATGATGAGGACAAGATTAGGAATAGGAAATATGTGCTTAAATGCATGTATGATGGTTCTGCAGTGGCATGCTATGATCAATTGCGTTTAACTAAACGAAACTTTCATGACCTTTGCACCATGTTAAGGGAGAGATGTGGCCTTTGTGATAGTGTATATGTGATAGTGGAAGAGAAAGTTGCAATGTTTTTGCTTGTAGTTGGTCATAGTATTAAGATGAGGATGTTGCGTGGCACCTACAAGCGTTCTTTATGGACCATTAGCACACACTTCTCGGCTGTGAACGCCCTACTCTCTCTACATGAGGAGTTCATTAAGCTACCTTCCTCTACCGCTCAAGCTCCTGATGATTACAAATGGAAATGGTTTGGTAATGCACTTGGAGCACTAGATGGTTGTCATATTGATGTGCTTGTTGATGTGGCTGACCAAGGAAGGTATAGGAACAGAAAGCAAGCCATTACCACTAACATGCTAGGTGCTGTTGATTGGAACATGAAGTTTCTTTATGTGTTACCTGGCTGGGAGGGTTCAGTTTCAGATTCGAGAGTCTTGCGTGATGCAATGAGGGCGAACCGCCATGATTCGTTTGTTGTGCCTAAGGGTACGAACTCTTACTCTTGGCATGTAGTTTCTTTGACTTGATTGTTAGCTAACTGATTTATTGATATAGGGAAATATTATTTAGTTGATGCTGGTTATACCAATGGAGAAGGATTTCTAGCTCCATTCAGGTCCACTCGGTATCATCTAAAAGAATGGGCTGCAAGTGCACAACAGCCCCAAACAGCTAAAGAGTTATATAATTTGCGTCAGTCTCGTGCTAGGAATGTAGTGGAGCAAACATTTGGCTTGTTCAAGAAAAAATGGGCTATCTTGCGTTCCCAAACCTTCTTTGACATAAAGGATCAGGTACAAAAAGTAAATATGTTGTTAAATAAAATCAATGTGTGAGATGACAATTGCTTACTATGAACTAAAATATCATTGCAGATTCGAATTATTAGTGCTTGTTGTGTGTTGCACAACTATGCAAGGGATAGACAACATGTCATGGATGATTTGTTATTGGCTGAAGTGGATAGTGAATTAGCAAATGCGCCAAATGATGATCCAGATGATGACAACTTCATTAGAAGTGTGCAAGTCACTACTGAATCGTCCAACTTTAGGCAACAACTAGCTGATGATATGTTTGCCGAGTACCTTGTGGCGCAAGGAGAACAAGAGATCGAATAGGATGAGAGTATGAAATGTAGCTGTGGTGGTCTTCTTTTGTATAGTTAGCTGCGGTGGTCTTCTTTTGTATAGCTAGCTGCGGTGGTCTTCTTTTGTATAGCTAGCTGCGGTGGTCTTCTTTTGTATAGCTAGCTGCTGGCTAATGTGATGATGCGTGTGGTATTTTGTATATGCATCGTCTTCATGCAACTAATGAATGACATTATGTTTCAATCATGGTGTTTCTCAAACTTAATAATGTATTTGTTTTTTCTATTATGTACAATTTTTATTTCCTTGTAGAACCATGGCCGAAGAAGTACCTCCAAGGAGGAGGAATTATTGCACATGGGATGATGAGATGGATGAGGCATTGCTTGACGTCCTTGTTGAGCATCACAACAAGGGTGACCATGCCCAAAATGGATGGAAACCACATGTGTACACGCATGCCATAAGGCATGTGAAGGACAAGTGCAATAAGGATATCACAAAGGATAACATAAGTGGAAGGATGAGGACTTTAGATCATCACTATGAGGTCGTTAGCAAGATCCTTTCTCAAAGTGGTTTTGGCTGGGATTGGACCAATAATAGGCTATCAATGGATAGTGATGATGTTTGGGCTAAATATGTGGAGGTAACTATGCATCATGAGTACACATTCTGTATATAGTTTGCATATGTACAATAACAAGGCAGTAGCTTTACTACTTTGTGTTTATTGTGCAGGCTAACAAGGCATGCAAGGAGATAAAGTCTTACAAGACCAAAGTAATCAAGCACTGGGAGTCCATATGTATTGTATATTCAAAAGATTATGCTAATGGTGAGGGGACCAAGACGGGTGCTGAGATTGCTGCAGAGCCATTAGAAGAGCCAATTGAAGTCTCTCTAGAAGTAGTGCCAAAGAGGCAGCGAACAGGTGATGCTATTCTTTGCATGCTTGGAGATATGAAGAAGGACTTAGTTGATGCTTTCAAGACAACTGAGCCCATTCCACTACCAAAGGTTACCACACCCGCTGAAATACTTGATGCACTTGGGTTGATACCTGATTTAGCTGAGCAAGATATGCTTCGGTGTTATGGGAAGTTGGTACTCAATGATCGCCTATTTCAAGCTCTGAAGGAGCTCCCCATCACCATGAGGAAGACATGGCTGCTAATGTTGCCTTGAAGATCGATGCTTTTATGTGTTGTTGAACTTCGAACCATCTATTTCATGTCCTGTTGAACTTGGAACTATGTATGTACTGCCTTGTTGAAGTTGGAACTATGTATGTACTGCCATGTACTGTTTATGTCAAGCATTTGGACCTATCTTTTAAATCGTTGTGATTTATGTCATGTACGAGACCATATTTGAGAGTTTGTGCTATTTGTTTTATGTTATCGTAAGAAAAAATTGTTGTCATTGTACGACCATTTGTGTTTCCTGATGCATTTCTAGAATATTTAATTTATTTTCAGTGCTACATATTCATTCGTAGTCAGATTTCATTTTTGAGTCATGTAGAACAAGGTATAACTTGGTAATGTAGCCAATTCCAAAGTTGGTCATCCAAACAAGATTTGGTATTGAAATCTCAGAGGCATTTCAAGGGCCAATTCAGTGGACAGCCAAACAGGTGAATCTGTATTCGGGCCATTTCAATTTCCTCACTGATTTGAAATTCAGACCAATTCAATACAGAGCTCTCCAATTGAGACATCCAAACAAAGCGTTTGAGAATTTCTGGGTCAAGCTAGAGGGCTTTGAGCAGGCGGTGAAGGATGCATGGGTTTGCAATTAGTCCATCATGGATCCTTTTCAGAGACTCGATGCGCTCTTCCGGAATGCAGCGTCGACACTTCAAGCGCGGGGATAGAGGAAAGTAGGGAATATTAAACTACAGATGGCGATTGCCATGATGGTAATCTATCGCCTGGATCAAGCGATGGAAACAAGAGGGCTCACCGAGTTGGAGAAGTGGCTAAGGAGAACCCTTAAGCTAGCTCTACTGGGGCTTGCGTCGCTTGAGCGCATGATCGAGCGGCAAAGATCAAGACATAGAGGCTCCGTGAGGGAGATGCCAACACCATGTTTTTTCAGCTAGTTGCCAACGGGAGGAAAGCAAAGAACTTTATACCCCAGATCAGGCGAGGTGAGGAGATCGCCACTGACCAGAGCCGTAAAGAAGAGATTTTCATAGAGGCCTTCCATAACTTGCTTGGCACGGCTCAGGCCAGAGCGCACATGCTAAACCTACAGTCGCTGGACATGACCATGCTAGATTTGGGTTGTTTGGATGTGCTTTTCACGGACGATGAGGTTTGGTCAGTTGTCAAGGAGATGGCCCTAGATCGGGCTCCTAGACCGGATGGATTTACTGCCGAGTTCTACCAAAGAGCATAGCCTATTATCAAGGACGATATTATGGCAGCGCTTCTCAAGCTTTGCGTTGGAGATGACCGTGGATTTGCAAGGTTAAATCGTGCGCTAATTGCGCTAATTGTGCTAATACCTAAGAAGTCAGATGCCCTGGAAGTGGGTGATTATCGACCGATCAGTTTGCCGCATAGCTTCTCCAAGCTATTCGCCAAGCTCCTGGCCAATCGAATCCGACCGTGCATGAAGGACCTTGTGGCCACAAACCAGTCGGCTTTCATCCGTGACAGAAATATGCATGATAATTACCTGTTAGTGAAGCAAGTGGCCAGGAAAATACACGCCAGAAAGAACAGAGGTGTTTTTCTCAAATTGGATATCTCTCGTGCCTTCGACTCCTTATCTTGGCCTTTCTTATTTGAAGTGCTCCGTGCCAAGGGATTTGGAGGTCGATGTCTCAGGTGGTTGGCCATGCTGCTGCAATCTTCGAGCACCAGAGTGCTGGTTAATGGAGTTCCGGGAAGGAGAATTTGGCATGCAAAAGGACCGCGACAAGGGGACCCGGTCTCCCCTCTACTTTTCGTCATCGCTATGGAGGCCCTCACGGCCATGATTTCTAAAGCCATGTCAGATGGAGTTTTGAGCTCCTTCACGGGAATCTCGGCGACACAACGCCTATCCATATATGCGGACGATGTGGCATTATTCGTCAAACCTACACCCCAAGACCTCCTATTTGCCCGAGTCGCGTTGCAGCTATTTGGAGAAGCTTCGGGTCTGAGAGTAAACTAAAAAAATCCTCGGCGATCTTGATCTCTCAGGTGTTGGGGAACGTTGCAGAAAATTAAAAAAAATCTACGGTTTCACCAAGATCCATCTATGAGTTCATCTAAGCAACGAGTGATAGGAGTGCATCTACATACCTTTGTAGATCATGAGCGGAAGCTTTCAAGAGAAAGGGGATGATGGAGTCATACTCCCCGTGATCCAAATCACCGATGACCAAGTGCTGAACGGACAACACCTCCGCGTTCAACACACGTATGGAGCGGATGACGTATCCTCCTTCTTGATCCAGCAAGGGGGAAGGAGAGGTTGAGGAAGAAGACTCCAGCAGCAGCACGACGGCGTGGTGGTGGTGGAGAGGCAGTACTCCGACAGGGCTTCGCCAAGCACTTAACGGAGGAGGAGAGGTGTTGGGGAGGGGAGGGGCTGCGCCTTCGATCAGGTGTTCAGCCCTCCCCTCACCCCTCTATTTATAGGGGAAGGGGAAAGGGGGCCGGCCCCCTCTAGATGAGATCTAGAGGGAGGGTGCGGCGGCCAGGGAGGGGGCTTGCCCCCCAAGCAAAGGGGGGCGCCCCCTTTAGGGTCCCCCCCAACCCTAGGCGCAAGGGCCCAAGGAGGGGGCGCCCAGCCCTCCTGGGCTGGTTCCCCTGCCCACTATGGCCCATGAGGCCCTCCGAGAGAGGTGGCCCCTCTCGGTGGACCCCCGGAACCCCTCCGGTGGCCCCGGTTCAATACCGATATGCCCCCGAAATCTTCCGGTGACCGTATGACAACTTCCCATATATAAATCTTCACCTCCGGACCATTCCGGAACTCCTCGTGACGTCCGGGATCTCATCCGGGACTCCGAATAACATTCGGTAATCACATACAAGTCTTCCTAATAACCCTAGCGTCACCGAACCTTAAGTGTGTAGACCCTACGGGTTCGGGAGACATGCAGACATGACCGAGATGGATCTCCGGTCAATAACCAACAGCGGGATCTGGATACCCATGTTGGCTCCCACATGCTCCTCGATGATGTCATCGGATGAACCACGATATCGAGGATTCAATCAACCCCGTATACAATTCCCTTTGTCAAACGGTACGTTACTTGCCCGAGACTCGATCATCGGTATCCCAATACCTCGTTCAGTCTCGTTACCGGCAAGTCACTTTACTCGTACCGTAATGCATGATCCCGTGACCAAACACTTGGTCACTTTGAGCTCATTATGATGATGCATTACCGAGTGGGC
Organism: Triticum aestivum; assembly: GCF_018294505.1. Classification (NCBI taxonomy): domain Eukaryota; kingdom Viridiplantae; phylum Streptophyta; class Magnoliopsida; order Poales; family Poaceae; genus Triticum; species Triticum aestivum. The sequence continues at coordinate 178,038,901 of NC_057810.1, read as the reverse complement.
CCAGAGATACCTCTCCATCATACGGAGTGACAAATCCCAGTCTCGATCCGTGTCAACCCAACAGTCACTTTCGGAGATACTTGTAGTGCACCTTTATAGTCACCCAGTTATGTTGTGACGTTTGGTACACCCAAAGCACTCCTACGGTATCTAGGAGTTACACGATCTCATGGTCTAAGGAAAAGATACTTGACATTGGAAAAGCTCTAGCAAAACGAACTACACGATCTTGTGCTATGCTTAGGATTGGGTCTTGTCCATCACATCATTCTCCTAATGATGTGATCCCGTTATCAACGACATCTAATGTCCATAGTCAGGAAACCATGACTATCTGTTGATCAACGAGCAAGTCAACTAGAGGCTTACTAGGGACATATTATGGTCTATGTATTCACACGTGTATTACGATTACCAGATAATACAATTATAGCATGAATAAAGACAATTATCTTGAACAAGGAAATATAATAATAATCCTTTTATTATTGCCTCTAGGGCATATTTCCAACAGTCTCCCACTTGCACTAGAGTCAATAATCTAGTTACATTGTGATGAATCGAACACCCATAGAGTTCTGGTGTTGATCATGTTTTTCTCGCGAGAGAGGTTTAGTCAACGGATCTGTGACATTCAGATCCGAATGTACTTTGCAAATATCTATGTCTCCATCTTGAACATTTTCACGGATGGAGTTGAAACGACGCTTGATGTGCCTGGTCTTCTTGTGAAACCTGGGCTCCTTGGCAAGGGCAATAGCTCCAGTGTTGTCACAGAAGAGTTTGATCGGCCCCGACGCATTGGGTATGACTCCTAGGTCGGTGGTGAACTCCTTCACCCAAATTGCTTCATGCGCTGCCTCCGAGGCTGCCATGTACTCCGCTTCACATGTAGATCCCGCCACGACGCTTTGCTTGCAGCTGCACCAGCTTACTGCTCCACCATTCAACATATACACGTATCCGGTTTGTGACTTAGAGTCATCCAGATTTGTGTCGAAGCTAGCATCGACGTAACCGTTTACGACAAGCTCTTCGTCACCTCCATAAACGAGAAACATGTCCTTTGTCCTTTTCAGGTACTTCAGGATATTCTTGACCGCTGTCCAGTGTTCCTTGCCGGGATTACTTTGGTACCTTCCTACCAAACTAACGGCAAGGTTTACATCAGGTCTGGTACACAGCATGGCATACATAATAGATCCTATGGCTGAAGCATAGGGGATGACACTCATCTCTTCTTTATCTTTTGCCGTGGTCGCATTGAGCCGAGCTCAATTTCACACCTTGCAGTACAGGCAAGAACCCTTTCTTGGACTGATCCATTTTGAACTTCTTCAAAATCTTATCAAGTTATGTGCTTTGTGAAAGACCTATCAGGCATCTTGATCTATTCCTATAGATCTTGATGCCTAATATGTAAGCAACTTCTCCAAGGTCCTTCATTGAAAAACACTTATTCAAGTAGGCCTTAATGTTGTCCAAAAGTTCTATATCATTTCCCATCAAGGGTATGTCATCTACATATAATATGAGAAATGCTACAGAGCTCCCACTCACTTTCTTGTAAACGCAGGCTTCTCCATAAGTCTGCATAAACCCAAACGCTTTGATCATCTCATCAAAGCGAATGTTCCAACTCCAAGATGCTTGCACCAGCCCATAAATGGATCGCTGGAGCTTGCATACTTTATTAGCGTTCTTAGGATCGACAAAGCCCTCAGGCTGCATCATATACAGTTCTTCCTTAAGATGCCCGTTAAGGAATGCCGTTTTGACGTCCATCTGCCATATCTCATAATCATAGTATGCGGCAATTGCTAACATGATTCGGACAGACTTCAGCTTGCTACGGGAGAGAAAGTCTCATCGTAGTCAACCCCTTGAACTTGTCGATAACCCTTAGCGACAAGTCGAGCTTTATAGATGGTAATATTACCATCCGCGTCTGTCTTCTTCTTAAAGATCCATTTGTTTTCTATCGCTCGCCGATCATCGGGCAAGTCTGTCAAAGTCCATACTTTGTTTTCATACATGGATTCTATCTCGGATTGCATGGCTTCAAGCCATTTGTTGGAATCTGGGCCCGCCATTGCTTCTTCATAGTTTGAAGGTTCACCGTTGTCTAACAACATGATTTCCAGGATGGGGTTGCCATACCACTCTGGTGTGGAACGTGTCCTTGTGGACATACGAAGTTCAGTAGCAACTTGATCCGAAGTACCTTGGTCATCATCATTAATTTCCTCTCCAGTTGGTGTAGGCACCACAGGAACATTTTCCTGAGCTGTACTACTTTCCGGTTCAAGAGGTAGTACTTCATCGAGTTCTACTTTCCTCCCACTTACTTATTTTGAGAGAAACTCTTTTTCCAGAAAGGATCCGTTCTTGGCAACAAAGGTCTTGCCCTCGGATCTTAAGTAGAAGGTATACCCAATGGTTTCCTTAGGGTATCCTATGAAGACGCATTTTTCCGACTTGGGTTCGAGCTTTTCAGGTTGTAGTTTCTTGACATAAGCATCGCATCCCCAAACTTTTAGAAACGACAACTTAGGTTTCTTCCCAAACCATAATTCATACGGTGTCGTCTCAACGGATTTAGACGGTGCCCTATTTAAAGTGAATGTAGCTGTCTCTAAAGCGTATCCCCAAAATGATAGTGGTAAATCGGTAAGAGACATCATAGATCGCACCATATCCAATAGAGTGCGATTACGATGTTCAGACACACCGTTACGCTGACGTGTTCCAGGCGGCGTGAGTTGTGAAACGATTCCACATTTCCTTAAGTGTGTACCAAATTCGTGACTTAAATATTCTCCTCCACGATCTGATCGTAGGAACTTTATCTTTTGGTCACGTTGATTCTCTACCTCATTCTGAAATTCCTTGAACTTTTCAAAGGTTTCAGACTTGTGTTTCATTAAGTAGACATACCCATATCTACTCAAGTCATCAGTGAGAGTGAGAACATAATGATATCCTCCGCGAGCCTCAACGCTCATTGGACCGCACACATCGGTATGTATGATTTCCAACAAGTTGGTTGCTCTCTCCATTGTTCCGGAGAACGGAGTCTTGGTCATTTTGCCCATGAGGCATGGTTCGCATGTGTCAAATGATTCATAATCTAGAGACTCTAAAAGTCCATCAGCATGGAGCTTCTTCATGCGCTTGACACCAATGTGACCAAGGCGGCAGTGCCACAAGTATGTGGGACTATCGTTATCAACTTTACATCTTTTGGTATTCACGCTATGAATATGTGTAACATTACGTTCGAGATTCATTAAGAATAAACCATTGACCATCGGGGCATGAGCATAAAACATATCTCTCATATAAATAGAACAACCATTATTCTCGGATTTAAATGAGTAGCCATCTCGTATTAAACGAGATCCAGATACAATGTTCATGCTCAAACTTGGCACTAAATAACAATTATTGAGGTTCATAACTAATCCCGTGGGTAAATGTAGAGGTAGCGTGCCGACGGCGATCACATCGACCTTGGAACCATTCCCGACGCGCATCGTCACCTCGTCCTTCGCCAGTCTCCGCTTATTCCGCAGCTCCTGTTGTGAGTTACAAATATGAGCAACGACACCGGTATCAAATACCCAGGAGTTACTACGAGTGCTGGTAAGGTACACATCAATTACATGTATATCAAATATACCTTTAGTGTTGCCGGCCTTCTTGTCCGCTAAGTATTTGGGGCAGTTCCGCTTCCAGTGACCCTTCCCCTTGCAATAAAAGCACTCAGTCTCAGGCTTGGGTCCATTCTTTGACTTCTTCCCGGCAACTGGCTTACCGGGCGCGGCAACACCTTTGCCGTCCTTCTTGAAGTTCTTCTTACCCTTGCCCTTCTTGAACTTAGTGGTCTTATTGACCATCAACACTTGATGTTCTTTCTTGATTTCAACCTCTGCTGACTTCAGCATTGAAAATACTTCAGGAATGGTCTTCACCATCCCCTGCATATTGTAGTTCAACACAAAGCTCTTGTAGCTCGGTGGGAGCGACTGAAGGATTCTGTCAATGACCGCCTCGTCCGGGAGGTTGATCTCTAGCTGGGACAGGCGGTTGTGCAACCCAGACATTTTGAGTATGTGCTCACTGACAGAACTATTTTCCTCCATCTTACAACTATAGAACTTGTCAGAGACTTCATATCTCTCAACCCAGGCATGAGCTTGAAAAACCATTTTCAGCTCCTCGAACATCTCATATGCTCCGTGTTTCTCAAAACGCTTTTGGAGCCCCGGTTCTAAGCTATAAAGCATGCCGCACTGAACGAGGGAGTAATCATCAGCACGTGACTGCCAAGCGTTCATAACGTCTTGGTTCTCTGGGATGGGTGCTTCACCTAGCAGTTCATCTAGGACATATGCTTTCTTGGCTGCTATGAGGATGATCCTCAGGTTCCGGACCCAGTCCGAATAGTTGTTGCCATCATCTTTCAGCTTGGTTTTCTCTAGGAACGCGTTGAAGTTCATGTTGACATGAGTGTTAGCCATTTGATCTACAAGACATATTTTGCAAAAGTTTTTAGACTAAGTTCATGATAATTAAGTTCATCTAATCAAATTATTTAATGAACTCCCACTCAGATTGACATCCCTCAAGTCATCTAAGTGTTACATGATCCGAGTCGACTAGGCCGTGTCCGATTATCACGTGAGACGGACTAGTCATCATTGGTGAACATCTCCATGTTGATCATATCTTCTATACGACTCATGTTCGACCTTTCGGTCTCTGTGTTCCGAGGCCATGTCTGTACATGTTAGGCTCGTCAAGTTAACCCTAAGTGTTCTGCATGTGTAAATCTATCTTACACCCGTTGTATGTGAATGTAAGGATGTATCACACCCGATCATCACGTGGTGCTTCGAAACGACGAACTTTAGCAACGGTGCACAGTTAGGGGGAACACTTTCTTGAAATTATTATAAGGGATCATCTTATTTACTACCGCCGTTCTAAGTAAACAAGATGCAAAAACATAATAAACATCACATGCAATTATATATAGTAGTGACATGATATGGCCAATATCATATAGCTCCTTCGATCTCCATCTTCGGGGCTCCATGATCATCTTTGTCACCGGCATGACACCATGATCTCCATCATCATGATCTCCATCATTGTGTCTTCATGAAGTTGTCACGCCAACGACTACTTCTACTTCTATGGCTAACGCGTTTAGCAATAAAGTAAAGTAATTTACATGGCGTTCTTCAATGACACGCAGGTCATACAAAAAATAAAGACAACTCCTATGGCTCCTGCCGGTTGTCATACTCATCGACATGCAAGTCGTGATTCCTATTACAAGAACATGATCTCATACATCACAATATATCATTCATCATTCATCACAACTTCTGGCCATATCACATCACATGACAATTGCTGCAAAAACAAGTAAGACGTCCTCTAATTGTTGTTGCATCTTTTACGTGGCTGCAATTGGGTTCTAGCAAGAACATTTTCTTACCTACGAATAACCACAACGTGATTTTGTCAACTTCTATTTACCCTTCATAAGGACCCTTTTCATCGAATCCGCTCCAACTAAAGTAGGAGAGACAGACACCCGCTAGCCACCTTATGCAACTAGTGCATGTCAGTTGGTGGAACCTGTCTCACGTAAGCGTACATGTAAGGTCGGTCCGGGCCGCTTCATCCCACAATACCACTGAAGCAAGAAAAGACTAGTAGTGGCAAGCAAGTTGACAAGATCTACGCCCACAACAAATTTGTGTTCTACTCGTGTAATAGAGAACTAGGCATAGACCTAGCTCATGATGCCACTGTTGGGGAACATTGCAGAAAATAAAAAAAATTCTATGGTTTCACCAAGATCCATCTATGAGTTCATCTAAGCAACGAGTGATAGGAGTGCATCTACATACCTTTGTAGATCGTGAGCGGAAGCTTTCAAGAGAAAGGGGATGATGGAGTCGTACTCGCCGTGATCCAAATCATCGATGACCAAGTGCTGAACGGACAACACCTCCGCGTTCAACACACGTACGGAGCGGATGATGTCTCCTCCTTCTTGATCCAGCAAGGGGGAAGGAGAGGTTGAGGAAGAAGACTCCAGTAGCAGCATGACGGCGTGGTGGGGGTGGAGAGGCAGTACTCCGACAGGGCTTCGCCAAGCACTTAACGGAGGAGGAGAGGTGTTGGGGAGGGGAGGGGCTGCGCCTTGGATCAGGTGTTCAGCCCTCCGCTCGCCCCTCTATTTATAGGGGAAGGGGAAAGGGGGCCGGCCCCCTCTAGTTGAGATCTAGAGGGGGGGGGGCGGCCAGGGAGGGGGCTTGCCCCCCAAGCAAAGGGGGGCGCCCCCTTTAGGATCCCCCCAACCCTAGGCGCAAGGGCCCAAGGGGGGGCGCCCAGTCAACTAGAGGCTTACTAGGGACATATTTTGGTCTATGTATTCACACGTGTATTACGATTTCCGGATAATACAATTATAGCATGAATAAAGACAATTATCATGAACAAGGAAATATAATAATAATCCTTTTATTATTGCCTCTAGGGCATATTTCCAACATCAGGACCAGGAAAATAAAGCAAGAGTCGAGCATCTACTGCAGTGCCCCATTGGAGAATTCCCATGCAAATATCTTGGGCTGCAGCTGGCCATCAAGCATCTCACCAAGGCGCAATGGCAACCTCTCTTAGATCAAGTTCGGCACTGCTTCGGGCTTGGCAGAGAGGTTTATTGCAGAGATCAAGCCGGCTTGTGCTTGTCAAGTCGGTGCTTGCGGCAAGACCAGTGCATCAATTGCTCGTTATGAAGGCTCCAGGATGGGTATTGGAGGACATTGATGGTTGGATGTGCACGTTCTTTTGGGCAGGAAAAGATCGAGTTAATGGAGGCCAATGCTTAGTGGCATGGAGTTCAATCTGTAAGCCAACCTGCTTCTGTGGTCTTGGGGTGAAAAACCTAAGTCTGCAAGCGCTGGCACTCAGGGTGCAATGGGAATGGTTGCGGCGTATGGACCCGCAAAGGCCGTGGCATGGATTGGAGCTCATGGTGGACGAAGGTGTGATACGTCTCCGTCGTATCTATAATTTTTGATTGTTCCATGCCAATATTCTACAACTTTATATACTTTTCGCAACTTTTTATATTATTTTCGGGACTAACATATTGATCCAGTGCCCAGTGCCAGTTCCTGTTTGTTGCATGTTTTATGTTTCACAGAAACCCAATATCAAACGGAGACCAAATGGGATAAAATCGGATGGAGATCATTTTCGAATATTTATGATTTTTGGGAAGAAAAACCAAAGCGAGACGGTGCCCGAGGGGGCCACGAGGCAGGGGGGCGCGTCCTAGGGGGGCAGGCACGCCCCTAACTCTCGTGGGCACTCTGTAAGGCGGTTGACGCTCTTCTTTTTCCGCAAGAAAACTAATTTTCAGAGAAAAATCTAGGCAAAAGTTTCAACCCAATCGGAGTTACGGATCTCCGGATATAAAAGAAATGGTGAAAGGGCAAAATCTGGGAACGCAAAAATAGAGAGAGACAGATCCAATCTCGGAGGGGCTCTCGCCCCTCCCATGCCACGGGAGCCAAGGACTAGAGGGGAAACCCTTCTCCCATCTAGGGAGAAGGTGAAGGAAGAAGAAGAAAAAGGGGGGCTCTCTCCCCCTTGCTTCCAGTGGCGCCGGAACGCCGCCGGGGGCAATCATCATCACCGCGATCTACACCAACACCTCCATCATCTTCACCAACATCTCCATCACCTTCCCCCATCTATATTCAGTGGTCCACTCTTCCGCAACCCGCTGCACCCTCTACGTGACCATGGTGCTTTATGCTTCATATTATTATCCAATGATGTGTTGCCATCCTATGATGTCTAAGTAGATTTTCATTGTCCTACCGGTGATTGATGAATTGCTATGATTGGTTTAATTTTCCTGTGGTTATGTTGCTGTCCTATTGTGCCCTCCATGTTGCGCAAGCGTGAGGGATTCCCGCTGTAGGGTGTTGCAATACGTTCATGATTCGCTTATAGTGGGTTGCTTGAGTGACAGAAGCATGAACCTGAGTAAGGGGGTTGTGGCGTATGGGATAAAGGGGACTTGATGCTTTAATGCTATGGTTGTGTTTTACCTTAATGATCTTTAGTAGTTGCGGATGCTTGCTAGAGTTCCAATGATAAGTGCATATGATCCAAGAAGAGAGAGTATGTTAGCTTATGCCTCTCCCACGTAAAACTTGCTATCGGTCTAGTAAAGTAGTCAATTGCTTAGGGGCAATTTTACAACTCCTACCACCACTTTTCCACACTCGCTATATTTACTTTATTGCTTCTTTACCTAAACAGCCCCTACTTTTTATTTACGTGCTCTTTATTATCTTGCAAACCTATCCTATCACACCTACAAAGTACTTCTAGTTTCATACTTGTTCTAGGTAAAGCGAACACTAAGCGTGCGTAGAGTCGTATCAGTGGCAGATAGGACTTGTGAGAATATTTGTTCTACCTTTAGCTCCTCGTTGGGTTCGACACTCTTACTTATTGAAAGAGGTTACAATTATCCCCTACACTTGTGGGTTATCAAGGCCTTTTTCTGGCGCCGTTGCCGGGGAGTCATAGCGTGAGGTGAATATTCTCGTGTGTGCTTGTTTGCTTTATCACTAAGTAATTTTTATTTGCTGTTCTTAGTTGTTCTCTATCTTTAGTGATGGATATGGAACGTGAAATACCAAAAAAATTAGGTGTACTTGCTATTCATGGAGATGGGGAACCTCCTAAAACCATCGATGCTCGTTATGTGAAAGAAATTATGTACTACTTTGATAATTCTGAGAAAACCCCATTCACTTATGTTATGGGAGACACGTTGGATCAACGTGAATACTTTAGGGATTATCGCTTGACACAAAAAGGGAAACTATTACGGGATCAAATTTATATGTTGCGTTGGTATGCTCGGGATCTATGCTTGAGACATGATTATACTTGTTGCTCTAGGATAAAGTCTCCACACCTTCCCTTTTCATGCAAATTCAATGATAATAAAACCTTGGCTTCTTATGCTAATGGTATCTATGATTACTATGATGTGGAACAAATAGAAGAATTCGTTGCTTTTATGGGTGCTTATGAGATTGAATCTATGTTTAAAGAGTTTGAAGATTTTGATGATTCAGTTTAAAGACATGAAATTTTTGCTATACTTAGATATTGCTATGAAAATTATGAATACAATTCCGATATTGATGCATTTATTGAGAAAGTCTCCGCTGTCCAAGAAGAGACTAATATTTTGCAGGAATCTATGGAAGAAGAAATTGATGAAACTGTGAGCTCATTGGATGAAAAAGATGATGAGGAGAACAAAGAACAAAAGGAGGAAGAGCAGATTAGCTACCCGTGCCCACCTTCTAATGAGAGTAACTCCTCAACTCATACATTGTTTAATTTTCCTTCGTGCTTACCGAAGGATGATTGCTATGATGATTGTTATGATCACGTTGATTCTCTTGAAATAGACCTTTTTGATGATACTTGCTATGCTTGTGGCCAAGATGCCAATATGAATTATGCTTATGGAGATGAACTTGCTATAGTTCCTTATGTTAAATACGAAATTTTTGCTATTGCACCCACGCATGATAGTCCTATTATCCTTTTGAATTCTCCCTACTACACTATATCGGAGAAGTTTGTGCTTATTAAGGATTATATTGATGGGTTGCCTTTTACCATTGCACATGATAATTTTGATGAATGTAATATGCATGTGCTTTCTGCTCCTACTTGCAATTATTATGAGAGAGGAACTATATCTCCACCTCTCTATGTTTCCAATATGATAAAATTGTAAGAAACTGCTTCTACTATGCATTGGCCTTTACTTGGTGTGCATGAATTGTTCTTTTATGACATGCCGATGCATAGGAAGAGAGTTATACTTCGTCATTACATGATATATGTTACTTTGTGCTCACTACTAAATCACAAATCATTGTTAATTAAAATTGGCTTTGATATACCTTGGGATCCGGGTGGATCCATTACTTGAGCACTATATGCCTAGCTTAATGGCTTTAAAGAAAGCTCTGCAAGGGAGACAACCCAAAAGTTTTAGAGAGTCATTTATTTCTGTTGAGTGATTTTATATAGTCTAAAAACAAAAAAATAAAGAGGGGAACTCAAAACCTTTTCAAAAAGGAAAGTGAAAGTGAGAGAGACAAGCATTATTGAAGTGGGAGAGCTCCTTGAACTTTGTTCATGCTCACGGAAACTTTTTGAATCTTAATTACAGAAACTTTTCATCAAAAATAATTATCCCCTTGTACAATTCCATTGTATTGTAAAAATAATGTGCCAATGTTTGCCTTTAGGATGTTTACAATGCTTGTTGGTTTGTGCGGTGCAGAACAGAAACTTTGGCTGTAGTGCACTATTTTACATTTTTTACTGGAACGTCAAATGGTTCCGATTCTTTTTGCACTGTCTTTCCATACAAATTGGTTATTTTTCCTAACTTTGGTAGAATTTTTGGGGTACTTGAAGTATGGTGAATGTTGAGATTGCTACAGACTGTTCTGTTTTTGACAGATTCTGTTTTTGATGCATAGTTTACTTGTTTTGATGAAACTATCAACTTATATCAGTGGATTAAGCCATGGAAAAGCTATATTACAGTAGACAGAATGCAAAAACAAAATATGAATTGGTTTTCTACAGTACTTGGAGTAATGATTTGCTTTATTATACTAACCGATCTTACCGAGTTTTCTGTTGAAGTTTTGTGTGGATGAAGTGTTTGATCGAGGAGGTCTCGATATGAGGAAAAGGAAGAGAGGCAAGAGCTAAAGCTTGGGGATGCCCAAGGCACCCCAAGTAAATATTCAAGGAGACTCAAGCGTCTAAGCTTGGGGATGCCCCGGAAGGCATCCCCTCTTTCTTCAACAAGTATCGGTATATTTTCGGATTCGTTTCGTTCATGCGATATGTGCAAGTCTTGGAGCGTCTTTTGCATTCAGTTTTCACTTTTCTTTTATGCACCATGCTGGTATGAGATAGTCCTTGGTTTATTTATAGAATTCTCATTGCACTTCACTTATATCTTTTGAGTATGGCTTTATAGAATGCTTCATGTGCTTCACTTATATCATTTGAAGTTTGGATTGCCTGTTTCTCTTCACATAGAAAACCGCCATTCGTAGAATGCTCTTTTGCTTCATTTATATTTGTTAGAGCATGGGCATATCTTTTGAAGAAAGAATTAAACTCTCTTGCTTCACTTATATCTATTTAGAGAGATGACAGGAATTGGTCATTCACATGGTTAGTCATAAAATCCTACATAAAACTTGTGGATCACCGAATATGATATGTTTGATTCCTTGCAATAGTTTTGCGATATAGAGATGATAATATGTGGGAGGTACTAGTAGATGGTTGTGTTTAGTAAGGGTATTGGTGTTAAGGTTTGTGATTCCCGAAGCATGCACGTATGGTCTATTAACTATGTAACCAAATTGGCGCACATTGTATTTTGATTGTTTATCTCTGCGTGAAGGTCGGGGGTGCGCGATGGTTAACTCCTACCAACCTCCCCCTAGGAGTATGCGTGTAGTACTTTGTTTCAAGGGCTAATAAATTCTTGCAATAAGTATGTGAGTTCTTTATGACTAATGTTGAGTCCATGGATTATACGCACTCTCACCCTTCCATCATTGCTAGCCTCTTTGGTACCGTGCATTGCCCTTTCTCACCTCAAGAGTTGGTGCAAACTTCGCTGGTGCATCCAAACCCCGTGATATGATACACTCTATCACACATAAGCCTCCTTATATCTTCCTCAAAACAGCCACCATACCTACCTATCATGGCATTTCCACAGCCATTCCAAAATATATTGCCATGCAACTTCCATCATCATCATATTCATGACTTGAGCATTCATTGTCATATTGCTTTGCATGATCGTAAGATAGCTAGCATGATGTTTTCATGGCTTGTCCCTTTTTTGATGTCATTGCTACGCTAGATCATTGCACATCCCGGTACACCGCCGGAAGCATCATATAGAGTCATATGTTTGTTCTAATATCGTTGTAATATCGAGTTATAAGTAAATAAAAATGTGATGATCATCATTATTAGAACATTGCCCCATGAAAAAAAGAAAAAAACAAAGGCCAAAGAATCCTAAATAAAAAAAGGGGGCCAAAGAAGCCCATCCAAAAAAAAGAAAAAAAGAGAAAAAAAGAGAAAGAAGAAAATAAAAGGGGCAATGTTACTATCCTTTTCCATACTTGTGCTTCAAAGTAGCACCATGTTCTTCATATAGAGAGTCTCTTATGTTGTCACTTTCATATACTTGTGGGAATTTTTCATTATAGAACTTGGCTTGTATATTCCAACGATGGGCTTCCTCAAAATGCCCTAGGTCTTCGTGAGCAAGCAAGTTGGATGCCCCACTTAGTTTATTTTGTTGAGCTTTCATACACTTATAGCTCTAGTGCATCCGTTGCATGGCAATCCCTACTCCTCGCATTGACATCAATTGATGGGCATCTCCATAGCCCGTTGATTAGCCGCGTCGATGTGAGACTTTCTCCCTTTTTGTCGTCTTCACATAACCTCCACCATCATATTCTATTCCACCCATAGTGCTATATCCATGGCTCACGCTCATGTATTGTGTGAGAGTTGAAAAAGTTTGAGAATACTAAAGTATGAAACAATTGCTTGGCTGACACCGGGATAGGCATGAGGGGTACCTTGTGTTAAGAAAAGGGAGCATACAAGACTATATGATTTTGTAGGGATAATGTTATGAAGCATTGATAGTTTGAAAGACATGATTGTTTATTGGGATGCCCTAAGTATTATTGTTTTCATGTCAAATGATAGACTATTGCTTTGAATCACTCGTGTCTTAATATTCATGCCATGATTAGATATATGATCAAGATTATGCTAGGTAGCATTCCACATCAAAAATTATCTTTTTTATCATTTACCTACTCGAGGACGAACATGAATTAAGCTTGGGGATGCTGATACGTCTCCGTCGTATCTATAATTTTTGATTGTTCCATGTCAATATTCTACAACTTTTATATACTTTTGGCAACTTTTTATATTATTTTTGGTACTAACATATTGATCCAGTGCCTAGTGCCAGTCCCTGTTTGTTGCATGTTTTATGTTTCGCAGAAACCCAATACCAAACAGAGTCCAAACGGGATAAAAACGGACGGAGATCATTTTTTGGAATATTTATGATTTTTGGGACGAAAAACCAATGCAAGACGGTGCCCGAGGGGGCCACGAGGCAGGGGGCGCGTCCCAGGGGAGCAGGCATGCCTCTGACCCTGGTGGGCACCCCTTAAGGCGGTTGACGCTCTTCTTTTGCCGCAAAAAAGCTAATTTTCGGAGAAAATCTGGGCGAAAGTTTCAACCCAATCGTAGTTACGGATCTCCGGATATAAAAGAAACGGTGAAAGGGTAGAATCTGGGAACGCGGAAACAGAGAGAGACAGAAAGACAGATCCAATCTCGGAGGGGCTCTCGCCCCTCCCATGCCATGGGAGCCAAGGACTAGAGGGGAAACCCTTCTCCCATCTAGGGAGAAGGTCAAGGAAGAAGAAGAAGAAGAAGAAGAGGGGCTCTCTCCCCCTTGCTTCCGGTGGCGCCGGAACGCCGCTGGGGGCCATCATCATCACCACGATCTACACCAACACATCCATCATCTTCACCAAAATCTCCATCACCTTCCCCCATCTATATTCAGCGGTCCACTCTCCCGTAACCCGCTGTACCCGATACTTGAACATGGTGCTTTATGCTTCATATTATTATCCAATGATGTGTTGCCATCCTATGATGTCTGAGTAGATTTTCATTGTCCTACCGGTGATTGATGAATTGCTATGATTGGTTTAGTTTGCTTTGGTTATGTTGTTGTCCTATTGTGCCCTCCGTGTCGCGCAAGCGTGAGGGATTCCCATTGTAGGGTGTTGCAATATGTTCATGATTCGCTTATAGTGGGTTGCTTGAGTGATAGAAGCATAAACCCGAGTAAGGGGGTTGTGGAGTATGGGATAAAGGGGACTTGATGCTTTAATGTTATAGTTGAGTTTTACCTTAATGATCTTTAGTACTCCCTCCGTAAACTAATATAAGAGTGTTTAGAATACTAAAGTAGTGATCTAAACGCTCTTATATTAGTTTATAGAGGCAGTAGTTGCGGATGCTTGCTAGAGATCCAATCATAAGTGCATATGATCCAAGAAGAGAAAGTATGTTAGCTTATGCCTCTCCCACATAAAACTTGCTATCGGTCTAGTAAAGTAGTCAATTGCTTAGGGGCAATTTCACAACTCCTACCACCACTTTTCCACACTCGCTATATTTACTTTATTGCTTCTTTATCTAAGCAACCCCTACTTTTTATTTATGTGCTCTTTATTATCTTGCAAACCTATCCTATCACACCTACAAAGTACTTCTAGTTTCATACTTGTTCTAGGTAAAGCAAACACTAAGCGTGCGTAGAGTCGTATCAGTGGCAGATAGGACTTAGAGAATATTTGTTCTACCTTTAGCTCCTCGTTGGGTTCGACACTCTTACTTATCGAAAGAGGCTACAATTATCCCTTACACTTGTGGGTTATCAAGGTGCTAGATAAGTCTTTCACAGTTTAGTGCAGATCACGGTGGGCAAAGGAGATAAGGTACTTTTCTGGAGAGATAGATGGATCCACGACTTCTCCGTCAGAGATTGCGCCTACGCTGGTGGCCGAAGTGGAAACGAGGATCATGAACTCCTGTATGGTTGCTCAGGCCTTGGAAGATGAGAGATGGGCACTCGATGTTCAACCACAGACTTCTTTTGGGGCACTGCTACAAACAGTCCATCTGAGGCAAATATGCTCCGTGAGAAAATTGATAGTCTAGATGTGCATGAACCTATTTGCGCGCTGGTATCTCTTTGATGAAGAAAATATGCTCCTGCCGTTTGTTTAGTCTCTGGTTTGATGTATGAGCTTACTTATTTTCGTGTAGATATTGTGCTTATTTTGTAATTTTAACTGAAGGGTTAGGCCTACCGTCATCCAGGCGAATTCCTGATGCCGCATGGTTTCATCGGTTAATCTATGCATGTTTTATCTATTACAGCTAGTCTGTTCTGGTTTGATAGCTCTTTATGATCCAATTCAATAGTAGCTTGTCTACGATTATCTTCTTCTCTGCACGCGAATGCTGCCTGATCTGTCGTTCTTGATCAGATTTCTGTTGTACCATTGAAATAGAAAATACATGCGGGTTAGTGTCATATGTTTCTGTTATAATACAAGCATTTCAGGCAGCTATGTGGAATCAGAATCCCTAGATCAATGAAATCTTAAATGTTACATATGCATGGACCTGTAATATCTTAAATGAGAAAAATATATTCTGCTGCCATAGAAGCTTATCCAAGCTAGGTTTCTCTTAGATAATAAGTGTGTCAGGCAGCTATATGGAATCAAGATCCTCAGATCAATGAAATCTATGGATTTTTATGTTACATATGCATTGACATATCATCTGTAATATCTACAATGAAAAAAATATGCTGCTGCCATAGAAGCTTTATCCATGCATTAGTATTTGTTGTTCTATCATTGTGAGTTTGCTTGGTCTGCCTCTTTATGCTTACCATTCTGTCTGTGATTCTTATTTGCAGATGCAGATCTTTGTGAAGACACTCACGGGCAAGACCATCACCCTTGAGGTGGAGTCATCTGACACCATCGACAACGTGAAGGCCAAGATCTAGGACAAGGAGGGCATTCCCCCGGACCAGCAGTGCCTTATCTTCGCTGGCAAGCAGCTGGAGGACGGTCGCACCCTCGCCGACTATAACATTCAGAAGGAATCCACACTCCA